>NC_051224.1:47500-72500 GCF_015220715.1 Pygocentrus nattereri
TATTTGAACATCACTTAGCTGGAACCAAGCCTGAGCTACAGTGGATGTAACTTTTAGCCTGATAACAAATGTTATGCTAGCATTAGCCTAGCTCACCAGACTACAGCACAAAACACTGCAGACCAGTTTCGGCTTCATCTTTCTCATTCCAACATCTATGGAGTTCATTTTGTGCCAAAACGTTTGAGAGAAGATCCTGATGTTTGAGAGAGGAACGCTCCGGTTTGAGAGGACAGCGGTGCTCTGAGCGCAGCTAACAGACTTGAGTCTCACGTTTCACATCTACTCGCTGTAAAACGTCTGAATGTTTGTGTCAAAACTCCAGCCAATCAGAGCTGCCGAGGGGCAATCATGACATCTTTTCTTAAGCAGCTTTACACCAATTGGTCAAAATACGTTCATGGCTGTGGTATTGAGTCAGCTAGTGTGCTTGTAGCCTTGACATTAGCTAGATGGGTTCTAGCTTTCTAGTATCAAATTAATAGAAATTATTTATCAGTAGGGCGGCACGGTGGCGTGGTGGGCAGCACTGTCACCTCACAGCGAGGAGGGCCTGGGTTCGATTCCCCGGCCAAGTGACCGGGGTCCTTTCTGTGTGGGTTTCCTCCCACAGTCACAGTCCCAACGACATGCAGTCAGGACAATTGGATATGCTAAATTGCCCCTAGGTGTGAGTGACTATGTTTATCTGTGTGTCTGCCTGCCCTATGATGGACTGGCGACCTGTCCAGGGTGTATCCTGCCTTCTGCCTGATGACTGCTGGGATAGGCTCCAGCATCCCCCCCCACAACCCTGAGGGAGAGGTGGCTTAGAAAATGGATGGATGGATGGATTTATCAGTAATACTCTGTCATAAATAGTAACAATTTAATCTAACTCACATTGGCTGCCAATCCGATTGGATACATTCCGATTACAGACTCAGACTGAGGAGTTTATATCAGAACACTTTATCTATCCCAGAGGGAAATTGCAGACTCTATTCAATAATCTCACTCTATGCTCTCCCTCTACTTCAAAATCTAAGTTTACATGCTCACTACAAATAATCTGATCAAAAATGAGTAAATGTTACCATAACAGCAAACATCACATGAGTCCAGTCAAAGTGAGATGAGCAGCAGTGAGCAGTGATTGTGTTTATAACTGCTTTAAAATGACGTCAGACTCAGGAAAACGTCCTTCACACGTCCTTATTAAAGAAGGCCGAGAGGAAGACGTCGTGCTCTCAGACGCATAAGCTGGACGTCCGTCCCACCGCCGTCTTTTAAAGATCAGAGCATGAACTTTGTCTCCTCTGCAGACCAGTTTCTGCTCCGCCGTGTTGAACGGTATAAACTCTCACTGTGACGCGACGCACATGCAGAACGGACTGAAACTTTCCGATAGGGAATGTAATCGGATACAGGGGTTTACATGGATATTATTCTTCTATTTAACAGATTATTTACAGGATTACCCACCTCGATCAGTCGGATAGAAATTGCATTCCGAATGGCCACAATCAAGCTAGACAATTCTGATTGAGGTCTTTACATGGACTTATTCTATTCAGATTGATCCATTAGTCAGATTATTAGGCTGCATGTAAACATGGCTACTGGTATCTTGGCCATTTGTTTCCTGCCAGAGGCTTAATGTTAGCTAACTTCAAATAAATAGCTTAACATTAATCAACTAAGCTGACATTAGCATACCACAGCCATGAAGATACCTTGACCAATTGGCATAAAGCTGCTTAAGAAAAGATGCCATGATTGGTGCGCCGATAGGAAGTGCCCCTTGGCAGCTCTGATTGGCTGAAGTTTTGACACAAACGTTCAGACGTTTTAGTGCGAGCAGGTATGAAAGTTGAGCATGCCGTGGAGTTAAGAGCAGAAATTATTTCCACACATGTGCAAGTTTTGAAGGTGAAGAGCATGATTGAGCAAGTTTTCCAGAGTGTTTTGCACATGCAAGCTCTGAAAGGAAAATGCATTGTTTTGCAGATTTTCAAGTTTTGAATGAAACCAGAATGTTTTGTTGAGCAAATCCGAAGCCACTTCATGCTGAAAAGTGCATTCAAGTTCATTAGCTGTGCTCAGAGCACCACTGTCCTCGCTGAAACATCAGCGATCTTCTCTCAAACATTTTGCCACAAAATGAACTCCATAAACACCAATCGTACAACTTTGCTTTATCAGACATAAAGACGTTTTCCTCATCTGCACATGTAACAGCAGAACAGATGGAATCAAACCTGCAGTGCTTGGATCTGTAGGCCATTACTTATCGCGGTTGTTGGGAAGAAAACCTCGTTTTTGACATTTTGAGTTTTTGACTATTTGAAAAAACCTGTTGTCCTTTACATTGTGTGTAAATTTCATGATGAATGGACTAAAAGAAACGACCAAAAATGATTTGGAAAAAATTCTGGTTCAATCGACTTTCATTTAAAGTAGAGAAGGTTTTTTCCTTCTCCTGTGAATTTAGAATTTTGGAGATGAGAGGTTTTGTTCCTTACTAGGTAAGTGGAGCCATTAGCCTTAGCCTAGCTAGGAGGCTCTTTCCAGTACATCCTTTCACACGAAACTCTGTGTTTACATCTGTCAGTGATTGAGTTATTCAGTAATTTTGAAAAATCAGTGAAACTGCCTATTAACTGAACTCTCATAATGTAGAAATGTGGGAAACCTGTTTTCAACTAAGCCACTAACCTAAGCCTAGCCTGCATCTAAGCCTGAACTGGTGACCACACAAAGGTTTCAGTTGGTGCTCTCTGTCAGCCTCTTCCTGTCCTTTTGCATTCTCTTTTTCTCTCTCATGCTCTTACTGTTAACGTCTCCCTCTATGTTGTGTGATGCCTCCTGCCGTCGCTCCTCTGGTGGTACATAAGAAAAAGAGATGAATTGCATTCACATTCCTTCTCTCTCCTTGTAAGAATTGATATTCTCTCTCTGAGGGCCATATGCTACAGATTAGGCAAATTCAATGAAGCCGATAGGACAAGAAATTTCATTCGACTGTTCAGATGCAGAAAGGCGAGAACGCTGACCAAACTTCTAAATCCATATTATGGAAAACTGAATTTCCCTTACACAGTTTAACATACTATTTAAACATTTTAAACTGTCAAAAGTTATAATTCATTCTCCAATCCAAATGGTCCCTATATGGAAAACTATATATTTAAAATAAATAATAATAATAATAATAATAATAATAAACAAAGTCACAATTCCACTTTAAATTCATTACTTTTGTGATGTCACCACAACACACACACACACACACACACAGATTCTAGAGAGTGTTTGCTTTCTACATGAGGCACAATATAGAGCAGCCAGTCAGAACAGAGCTCACTTAAAAGGTATTAGTCTTAAAGACACAGCAACAAAAACAGCCTGTTTAATTCTGAGGACTAAAGAGAGGCCATGCAAAATAGCCATGTAAAAGGAATAATGAATGTTTTTTGCTACATAAACCCACACAAGATTTTTAAGCAGACCTCGTGAAAAAAAAGAAAATGACAGAATATTACAGTGAGTTGCATGTATTTAAATAAAGTTGTAAATTAAATAAAATTGTACACTCCCTGGCCATTTTATCAAAGACAATTTGTGCTCTTCATAGAACAACAAAAACTGGATTAAAAAGTTTAAAGATTAAAAGATTAAAAAGTACCTAAAGTTAAACCTACAGTTGAGGAGGGATACTGGGGCTGTTTTACATCCAGGGAATGATAATGTTAATGCTACAGCATACGAAGGCATCTTAAACCATTGTTTGCAAATTTGTGGCAGCAGTTTGGAGAAGGCCCTTTCCAGTCCCAATATGACTGCGCCCGTGAGCAAGGTCCATACAGACATGGTTTGTTGAGTTTGGAGTGGAGGGACTCCAGTGGCCTCCACTGACTCCATGGACTGTAGAATGCAGTACCCATAGATGGGGTCAGGCATAAGAGTGTGTATAAAGTGAACAGCCTGAAACTATTAAATATACTCTCCGAAAGAAGCTGGTTTGATTTAAACTGACCACCTGACAGCTGTAATTTGTTCATGGTTATATCCCCAAAAACTAAATCCTTGATGAAGTGACTGGAAAACAGACAGTTCTAAAGTTATAATTACCGCTGATTACTTACTAAATAAAAACACATACGTGCCATGACTGGGGCTGAATTTGGCTCACTGTACCTCAGTAGTTATCTTTTTTACTTTTCACCACATGCTTCTCTGTATTTTCCCATCGCCATGCATCAGACTTTGTCTGTCTTACTGATGGCTGATATTTACTTTCGTTATGGTACATGTTGTAGTGCTATTGTCCTCATGAAAAGTGGTCCCAAACACACTCTAGTTTTACCTGTGCCCTTCTTTCCTTAGTAGACCCACTAGCATCTAGCAGAACCACTTGCCTATTGCACTCGCATGCATACAGTTGAAAAACACTTCTCAACTTGAATGATAATCCTGCCTATTCAAATAGGAACTTTTGTTTATTGGAAATACGTTTTATAATGATAGCATTGAATAAAACAATTGTTTTTTAGTCAGGTGCCATTTATTCAGCTAATCGTTTACATCCCTAGCAGCAACAGATGGGCTTCAGTCAGTAATTGCATCTACAGTGCCCTGCAAAATTATTTTGAAACCTCATTGTTCCTTTGAAAACCTTAATTCTGTAGTCACTGAACCTTTTTGTGTAGATTTTGAGGTGGGCTTTAGATCATTGGAACATCCAGGGGCAGTTTAAGGTTCCTGGCTGAGGCATTTAGGCTTTGATTTAAGATCTGCTAGATGGAGTTAATGGAGTTGATGGAGTTAATGATACCATGTATTTGGATGTCAACATGACCCCAACCTCAGAACATCACAGATCCACCACCATACTTCACAGTGTCTATGAGGTACTTTTCTGCGTGGCTGTCTGTGTGTCTATACCAAACCACCTCTGGTGAACAAAAACAAACGACTCCATTTTGGTCTCATCTTACCACGGAACACAGTGTCTCTGAAAGTTCCAGTAATGATAGTAACTGAAGGCACTTGAGATCGTTGGTCCTTCTTTCAATTCTCCCAAAAACATGTGGTTATATAGGTGGTGTCTGATTATTGACGTTCTAACATTTAAATAAATAAATAACCTCCTTCTTTGACCGCTAAAACCATCCGTCTCACAGGAGGCGGGGTCAGAATAGATATAGATCCTCTTCTTGGCAGATTTCCAGTTGTTTTAACCCTCTCAGTTATTGCCCTGATAATGGGCAGTTCCCCTGTTTAGCTGTTGTCTTGAAGCCTGAGTCCTGCGGCCCAATGATCTTTTGTTACTCAGCAATATTCAGCTATATTCAGCAATATTCAGCTATATTCAGCAATATTAATCAATATTCAGCTAAATTCAGCTATATTCTCTCATTTTTCTCATACTAATGATGACTAGTTTGGCCTGTGTGTCACCTATTATTATACCCCAGGAAGACATGGCTGACCATTTAATTGTTCCTAATCGCTCAGGGGAACTTTAAAACATAATATATAGAGGGGGGTGCATTTATTATATTATACATTATATAGAAAAATATATGTTTTATGGTAAATTATTATTATTATTATTATTTTTTAATGGTTGTATTAGGGGTCATCCGATATGTAAATTTTTTTCCAGGGCTGATACAGACTATTAGTAATCAATGATACCCATAACCGATATTTGGGGCCAAAAATCATTAACTATACATTTTATGTTTATAGTATAAAAATGTACAAGAATGTAACTCTGTGCTTTGGGTGCCAGATAGTATAACCTGCAAAAATAGTAACAAACATTTTAGAATACGTTTAAGACAAATAAACAGATAATCCAAATAACTAACACATTTTAAAATAGATGAACAACAATGAGGGGATATGAATGTTAATGTATTTAATTAACCTTCTGTATTTTATGTGATAACAGGCAGTAGTTGGATGAGTATCAGATGTTTTCTGATTGGCTGTAGGTGCACACATTCTGAACATGTCCAAACTCCTACAGAACCAGTGTGGGCCCGCACAGAAGCCTCATTCTCATCAAACTAATGTGATGTTTCAGGCAGGGCTCAAGCTCCACACACAACTCATGTTTGTTTGACTAGAGTCAGTGAAGCTATGTGATTGAGCGTATTGAACATTTGTTCACCCGTTACATGTTTTCAGCTTTTCCTCTCGCAGTAGGAGCGAAGCAGGCGCTTCTTTGTTCCTCTCACAAATGCAGAAACAATACTCAACATGGAACGGGACACAGACGAGACTACAGAAGAGCTGGTTGTTGGTACTCGATACGTCATCTAAACGTCCAGCGATCCAGTAGCTCTGTAGGTGGGGCGTTGGGGCAGACTACGGAAGAGTGTTTTGTTGATTGTGATTACATCAGATACAATATGTGCATAAATAACAAAAGGCGCAGGGAAGGAAGCACGTTCACGCCCCGGTTTCAATAACTATAAAAAAATGCTAAACATCAGCTCTGAGTATTGGTTGAACCGATAATCGGTCAACCCCTACATTGTATTTTAAATGAAGGTTATGTTTTTGTTAATGTTTAGAATGAAAGATCAAAAGGTAAAGAATGTTTTGTTGTTTTTGTTGAGAACATGTTTTCAGCATGTTTATTTCTATAAATGTTAAGAATAGCTAACAAACAACTGTATAAGCACATGCATCTCACCTGTATTTCAAAACACTTCTTGTTTGTACAACAATCCTTTTTTCCAGCTCTTCCCTGAGACCTTAATGACTAAGATCTCAGGCAGGTTCATCTCCACCTTTGTTTATCTGAGTGTAATTATGAATTCTACTCAGACTCATGCTCTGTGTCTCACAGGCCCAGAGTGGGCGTCCTTCACCTTGGGCATCTTCATGTGTCAGAGCTGTTCAGGCATCCACCGCAACATCCCTCAGATCAGCCGGGTCAAGTCCATCTTCCTCGACCCCTGGGAGAACTCTGAGGTCGAAGTGAGTGACTGAGCTTTCTTTGTTCGCTTTTTCAACAAAGGCTAGGTGAGCGATGTCCCTCACCAGTAAGCCTTCTTTTAAAATGTCAAGAGGAGGTGCAGAGAGCGAGGCCCTCGGGTGGATGAAAGGAGTCTGGGTATGATGACAGCTGTAACATTTTCATTCTCATACTTTCTTTTCATTATTTCTGCAGCCATGGAAAAAGTACAAGAAAAAGTTTTTGGAAAGGAAAAATCTTTGCAAACGGATGGAGCCACAGAGGTGGAACGTGGTGGCCGTGCCTCTCCATGGCCACAGTAGATGAAAGGAGATACAAGTCTTATAGTGTTGAGCATGAAACACCTTAAGTTTTTCCCTTAAGTATAAACCTTTAGGGAGGGTCTTCTCTCACTAAAGGGGATTTGTTAAGGGTGTTATATAAAACCCCTCAGACGTTTCTCCTTCTGAGGGAAAATGCTGAGGGGTTTACTGCAGTGATTGCGGTTTTGCGGTAGTTCCATTGTATCCATGACAGTGTTCTCTCGTTAACAGAGCTTATGATTAGCAGCTAAACAGGGCACCTTTCACCCTTCACACTGAGGATGTGAACGTTTCATTGGCATTTGAAAAAAGTCAGCATGATATATTGATTCACACGTGTATTTCTTAACATTTTGACTGGTTTTGGATTTGATTTCCTTTTTATGTCATGCAGAATCATTTATGCTCAGCCGTTTTGCATGTCACTCATTCCCTTTCCTGACAAAAGAGGTGCGTATCAGAACTCAACGCCCAGTCTGAGCATGCATTATTAATGTAGATATAAATCTGTGTTCATTTTTTAATTTAATCCATCTCCTTTACACGCAAAATTATTTTAAAGGACATTAATTCTTTAAGTATGTAGCCCTGCATTCACTAAAATGTGTGTGCAGTTTGAATAGTTGAGTCATGGAAATGTATCAGAAACCATGATTTACCGGCTAATGGTTTGGTCAAAGTTGAGGCTCGTTAGCTTTATACGTTTAGCACTGGTCAAATAGGTTCATCCCTTAGGATTCTCTCCATCATGAAGAACTTTCTCAGGGACATTTTGGTAGTTTGGTAGACATGAATATTTAAAAATTATGGATTCAAAATGAAACACACACACACACACACACACACACACACACACACCCCGATTGTTTTTAGTATTGCCCCAAACAAATAAAAACAAGAAAATCCCATTGCTTTTTTCTGGGTGACAACATTAAAGGGATACAGGAGCTTTTTCCTTATCTTAAATTATACTGAGGGAAATGACAGTTAAGGAACTTTATGCAACACTTGAGGAATAACAAAGGAAATCTGATTGTAAAATGTAAGAATGGATGGCTATTTCTATTAAAGATACCCTATCTAAGATTTTTTTTGTGCAACGCAATTTACCCTTAAATTTAAGTAAATTTAATTTTTACATTTTTTTTTAAATAAGTTCAAGTAAAAACAACCCAACTTGGGAACCTACAGCCACAGGCTATATTCTGAACTATTTTAACCATTATTTCCATTATGTAGTTTAATCCACTCAGCAAAATGGGGAAAAAAATGTACCGAACAAGAACTGGAGATAAACAAAAAAGGAAGTAAATCGTGGAAGAAATAGCCAACAAGAAAAAACTATGTTGTATCTTGTAAATTACAGTAAATTTGGGGAGATGACAGAAAGCAAAAAAGAAAGAGAAGAGAAGCAGTAATATATGATAAATGGATAAATTTAGATGCTTAAGTTATTTATCGAATAACAATATTTCTGAACTTTTTTCTTAACTTCATTTTAAAGAACAAACATATTTAAGATTTTCTTTCTAAAGACACTGTTGTGAACCTGACCTGTCTACCATATCAAACTCAAAATATTTTCCAATATTTGTGAAAGGGTTACAGGCCTTATCATCGTACCATATCCATAAACATTACTACTCACATGATGCAGCACCGGTCTACGGTTTTCTAAAAGCATATAACAAATGTTTTATATTCAAACATTGAAAACTGCCCTAATTTTCAACATGTTATGAGTTTAAAGATTTTATCTGGGTGGTAGGTCATTCTCAGCACTGCAGCACTGATGTGGTGGTGGTGTGTTAGTGTGTGTTGTGCTGGTCTGAGTGGATCAGTCACAGCAGTGCTGCTGGAGTTTTTAAACACCTCACTGTCACGGTTGGACTGAGAATAGTCCACCAACCAAAAACATCCAGCCAATAGGGGGCAGTGTCCTGTGGGCAGCATCTTGTTATCACTGATGAAGGATGAACAACGCAAACTGTGCAGAAACAAATGAGTTCTCTAACTTTACATCTTCAAGGTGAAACAACACATTAGGTGGGTCTAATAAAAATTTCCCCAGCAGCACTGCTGTGTCTGATCCACTTATACCAGTGCAACAGACACTAACACATTACTGCCATGTCAGTGTTACTGCAATGATGAGAATGATCCACCATCCAAATAGTACCTGTTCTGTGGTGGTCCTCTGAGTGTCCTGAACATTGGTGAAAATTATGCAGAGAAACAAGGAGGTGCGCTCAACCATGGTGCTGGTTGGTGTCAAAGTCAAATTTTTAACACTAAAATGTATTTTTAAAATGTTTTTTTATAATGCTATAATACAATATAAAATATAAAACATAACATAATATAATATAGTTTTGTAAAACATGATAAAATGTTAAGTATTGTAATTTTTTTATACCAACACAAGCCTCATTTAGAATTTCATGTAGTATCTTAATTTTTTTACATGGTTGGACAGTCTTGCAACTTTGGGAAGCATGAATGCATGAAATCAGTTTTATTTTAATGCACTAAAAATGTGTACACATAAGAGGGATTGTAGCTTCTCATTGATCTAATCTTAAAGTTAGATAGCATGTATCTGTGATTATCATGTGGCCTTATTTACCTAATGGTAATTCTGTAGTATTTCAGCCTAGACCTGTAACAGAATCACAAGACTTTGTTCTTTTTTCATCTGTGAGATACCATCCTGGTATTGGCCCAATACTGATACTGGAACTGAAATTGATGCCATCTCTATGTTTTTCTTTACTGCTCCAGCTCCTGCTGCAGCCTTGGCTCAGGCTTCTCTGGCTAGGCATGCGAATCCTTCCCCTGCCAAACAGCTCGAGGCAATCAAGCAAGTCATCAGTCTCAATAAGGCTTTGAGATGGATGAGGCAGTGGCTAATACTAAATATCTGTGTTTGTGTGTGTGTGTGTGTGTGTGTGTGTGTGTGAGAGAGAGAGAGAGAGAGATGGACAAAGGGACCACCGACAGGCTGAGTATGTCGTTTTTTTCTGTGTGGTGTTAAGGCAAGCTATCAGTGCTGATGCCAGCAGCCCATTAAATGAGAGGTAGAAGGATTCATCTAAATGCGAAGTAAAGGGCGTAGGAGAGTGTGCTGCAGTGGAGCATTTCCTAGTGCAGTGACCGTTGTGGAAGAGAGAGCGGCAGAGGAAGTTGACCAAGGTGGCCAAGTTAGTTGTTGTGGTTTATTAAAAAGGCTGATGTGTGGTGCATTATTTGGGTCAGCGAATGACTGGAATGTGCTTTTTCTTTGTGCTTCTAAGTAATGAGGTCATATTGGCTGGAGAAAACTGCAGCTGTGGTTACCAGAAGACCCCTTGTAAGGGGGAGCGAGGAGGCGGACGCTCTCGCTGAGATAAGCGAGATTTATTACGGGCAAATCCAGGGTCGTGGTCAGAACAGTCCAGGGTCAATGAGCCGAAACGTACAGATTTAGGGTAGATCATGACAAGAACCAACACAAACAAAGACCAGGTACAAAGATACAATGATACAAAGACTGGCAAACACAAGGGGCAAACACAGGGCTTAAATACATGGAACAACGAGGGACAGAAGGAGAGAAGTTGGGACAGGGGCAACAAAAGACAAGAATCCTCAAAAAACACCTGTTTGGAACATTCCACAGGTGAACAGGTTAATGGGAAACAGGTGAGTGTCATGATTGGGTATAAAGGGAGCATCCCTGAAAGGCTCAGTCGTTCACAAGCAAGGACGGGCGAGGTTCACCACTTAGTGAACAACTGCGTGAGCAAATAGTCCAACAGTTTAAGAACAACGTTTCTCAACGTGCAACTGCAGGAATTTAGGGGTTTCATCATCTACAGTCCATAATATCATCAAAAGATTCAGAGAATCTGGAGAAATCTCTGCAGGTAAGCAGCAAGGCAGAAAACCAGCACTGAACGCCCGTGACCTTCGAGTCCTCAGGCGGCACTGCTTTAAAAACCCACATCATTCTGTAACGGATATTCCCACATGGGCTCAGGAACACTTCGGAAAACCACTGTCAGTGAACTCAGTTCGTCGCTCCATCTACAAGTGCAGGTTAAAACTCTGCCATGCAAAGCGAAGCCACATATCAACACCACCCAGAAACACCGCCGGCTTCTCTGGGCCGAGTTCATCTGAGATGGACTGACGCAGAGTGGAAAAGTGTCCTGTGGTCTGACGCGTCCACATTTCACACTGTTTCTGGAAATCATGGACGTCGTGTCCTCCGGACCAAAGAGGAAAAGGACTGTCCGGATTGTTTTCAGCTCAAAGTTCAAAAGCCAGCATCTCTGATGGTGTGGGGGTGTGTTAGTGCCCATGGCAGGGGTAACTGGCACATCTGTGAAGGCCCCATTAATGCTGAAAGGTACATACAGGTTTTGGAGCAACATCTGCTGCCATCCAAGCAGCGTCTTTTTCAGGGACGTCCTGCTTATTTCAGCAAGACGATGCTGAGCCACATTCTGTTACAACAGCGTGGCTTCGTAGTAAAAGAGTGCGGGTACTAGACTGACCTGCCTGCAGTCCAGACCGTCTCCCATTGAAAATGTGTGGCGCATTATCTTCTTCTTTCGGCTGCTCCCTTTAGGGGTCGCCACAGCGGATCATCTGCCTCCATCTTGCCCCATCCATTGCCTCCTCTACTTTCACACCAACCATCTCCATGTCCACCTTCACTACATCCATAAACCTTCTCTGAGGTCTACCTCTTCTCCTTCTACCCGGCAGCTCCATCTCCAGCATTCTTTGCCCAATATATCCACTATTCCTCCTCAACACATGTCCAAACCATCTCAACCTGGCCTCTCTGGCTTAATCTCCAAACTGCTCCACCTTCACTGTCCCTCTGATCTTCTCATTTCTAATCTTGTCCAGCCTTGTAACCTAACCTCCAGCTCAGCCTCCTGTCTTTTAGACAGAGCCACAGTCTCCAAACCATACATCATAGCAGGACGCACAACTGTCTTGTAAACCTTCCCTTTCAATCTTGCTGCTATCCTTCTGTCACACATCAGCCCTGACACCCGTCTCCACCCACTCCATCCTGCCTGCACCCTCTTCCTCTTTTTTGCACTGTCCATTGCTCTGGATGGTTGACCCAAGATATTTGAAGTCATCCACCTTTATGACCTCTACTCCTTGCATCTTCACCTTTCCACCTGCCTCGCTCTCATTCACACACATGTATTCCGTCTTGTCTCTACTGACCTTCATTCCTCTCCTCTCCAGTGCAAACCTCCACCTCTCCAGATTCTCTTCCACCTGCTCTCTACTCTCACCACAGATTACAATGTCATCTGCAAACATCCTGGTCCATGGAGCCTCCTGCCTGACCTCATCTGTCAACCTGTCCATCACCATTGCAAACAAGAAGGGGCTCAAAGCTGATCCCTGATGTAACCCAACCTTCACCCTGAAACCACTTGTCACTCCAACTGCACACCTCACCACTGTCTCACTATCCTCATACATGTCCTGCACCACCCTAACATACTTTTCAGCTACACCTGACTTCCTCATACAGTACCACAGTTCCTCTCTTGGCACCCTATCATATGCCTTCTCTAGATCCACAGAGACACAATGCAGCTCCTTCTGACCTTCTGTGTACTTCTCTACCAACACTCTCAACGCAAAAATTGCATCAGTGGTGCTCTTTCTGGGCATGAAACCAAACTGCTGCTCACTGATCTGGACCTCTCGCCTTAGCCTTGCTTCAACAACTCTTTCCCATACCTTCATGGTGTGGCTCATCAACTTTATACCTCTGTAGTTACTGCAGCTCTGCACATCACCCTTGTTCTTAAAAATGGGGACCAGTGCACTGCTTCTTCACTCATCAGGCATCCTCTCACTCTCCAGGATTTTGTTAAACAACCTGGTTAAAAAGTCCACTGCCTTCTCTCCTAAACATCTCCACACCTCCACAGGTATGTCATCTGGACCAACTGCCTTTCCATTCTTCATCCTTTTTAAAGCTGCCCTCACTTCCACTTTACTAATTCTCTGCACTTCCTGATCCACTATCTCTCCCCCTCTTGTCCTCCTCTCTCTCTCTCGTTTTCCTCATTCATTAGTTCTTCAAAGTACTCCTTCCATCTACTCATCACTCTCTGTTCACTCACTAGTACATTTCCCTCTCTATCCTTTATCAGCCTAACCTGCTGTACATGCTTTCCAGCTCTATCTCTCTGTTAAGCCAAACGATACAAGACCTTTACTCCTTCTTAACTGTTCAGCCTCTCATACAGCTCATCACAGGCCTGAGCCTTTGCCTTTGCCACCATTCTCTTCGCTATGCGACTAGCCTCACAGTACTCCTGCCTGTACTTCCTTCATCTCTCTGGTTATCCCACTTTTTCTTAGCTGCCTTCTTCTTCTGAATACTCTCCTGGACTTCCTCATTCCACCACCAACTTTCCTTGTCTTCTTTCCTCTGACTAGACGAAACACCCAACACATTATTGCCAGTTTCTCTCACCACCTTAGCTGTAGTTTCCCAGTCCTCAGGTAGCTCCTCACTGCCCCCAAGGACCTCTTCTGAAAATATGTGTTCACCACAGCCATTTCCTTTCTCTTTGCAAAATCTACAACCATCTGAACTTCCGCATTTCTGTCTTTCACACCATACATACCCAGCACCTCTTCATCCCCTCTATTTCCTTCACCAACATGTCCATTGAAGTCTGCACTAATCACCAATCTCTCCTCTCTAGGGACACCATCTACCACTTCATCCATCTTACTCCAAAATTCCTCTTTCTCCTCTAACTGACAACCAACCTGTGGTGCATATGAACTGACCACATTCAAAATCACACCATCAACCTCCAACTTCAGGCTCATGATCCTGTCTGACACTCTCTTTACATCCAGAACACTTTTCGCAAGCTGTTCCTTTTGGATTATCCCTACTCCATTTCTCTTCTGCTCTACACCATGATAGAACAGTTTGAATCAACCTCCAATGTTCCTGGCCTTGCTTCCTTTCCATCTGGTCTCCTGGACACACAGAATATCTCCCTTCCTTCTCTCCATCATGTCTGCAAGCTCTCTGCCTTTACCAGTCATTGTCCCTATGTTCAGAGTTCCTACTCTAACCTCCTCCTTCTAACCCGCCTTCCTCCTCTCCTCTTTGATGGTCTTTGACCTACAGTAGTCCAATTTCCACCGGCACCCTGGAAATATTAAATATACACAAGTCTAGAGACAGTATACATTTTAAAGTGACTTACGTGACTCAGTGTTGTTCTTTAAAGTGGCTTAGTGTTAAGGTGTTACTGTCCACAGCAGAGATGATGTGATAATAATACTGACAGTGACTGAGTGAAGTGGTAACTGGGGACGGACCCCCAGCTTCACAGCTGGTTCAGAAGCCTGACAGCCTGTGAGTAGAACCTGTTCATTAGCCGGGTTGTTCCAGCCTGGATGCTGTGGAATCTCCTGCCTGATGGCAGGATGGTGAACAGGCCGAGTGCTGGGTGGCTGTCTGACCGGATCGCTTTGATCTTCCTGAGGCAGTAGGACGGGTAGACGTCCTGTAGGGCTGGTAGTTTGTTGCCTATGATGGCTTCTGCTGTCCTCACCGCTCCTCTAAGGGCCGTGTGGTCACAGGCGGTGCAGCTGCTGTTCCAGACAGTGATGCAGCCTGTGAAGAAGCTCTCTATGATGCACCTGGAGAAGATGGTGAGGATCTGAGGAGGCAGACCAAACTTCCTGAGCCTACACAGGAAGAAGAGACGCTGACGGGCAGATCTCACAGTAGTGTTGCCGAGGAACTTCACACTGCTGACACTTCGGCTGCACAGGGCAGAGTGACCACCCCTCTGCAGCTTCCTGTAGTTTGTTCTGCTGATGTTGAGACAGACACTGTTGTCATGGCACCACTCGGACAGAGCGCTGACCTCGTCTCTGTGGGCTGTTTCATCTCCATCAGTGATGAGGCCTAGGATGGTGGTGTCATCTGCAAACTTGAAGATGATGTTAGACGTGTGTTTGGCTGCACAGTCATGTGTATACACGGAGTACAGGAGGGGGCTGAGCACACATCCCTGGGGAGCCCCTGTGCTCAGAGTCAGTGTGGAGGAGAAGCTGTTCCCATCTTTCCCCACCTGGGGTCTGCTCATCAGGAAGTCCAGTATCCAGCTGCAGAGATGAGAGTTCAAACCCAGGTCTGTGAGCTCAGGAATGAGTTTGGCAGGGATGATTGTGTTGAATGCTGAACTGTAATCTATGAACAGCAGCGTACATATGTGTTCTGTCTGTCCAGGTGTGTGAGAGCAGTGTGTATCGTTAGTGCAGTGTGGTCATCTGTGGATCTGTTGGACCAGTATGCAGATTGGTGAGGGTCCATGGTGGCTGGAAGTGTTGAGCAGATGTGAGCTTTGACCAGCCACTTGAAGCACTTCATCACTGTAGATGTCAGTGCAACAGGGTGGTAGTGATTTAGGCAGGTGACAGACAATTTCTTGGGGTGTAGAACACTTGTTTCCTTAAAGCACTTGGGAATCACTGACCGTCTTAAGGAGAGGTAAAAGACGTCTGTGAGAACCTCAGCCAGCTGGTTGGCACATGCTTAAAGTACCCGGCTGTGGACGCTGTCAGGACCAGGTGCCTTGCGTGGGTTAACTGCCCTGAAGAATCTCACCATCTCAGACAGGGGAATGGCTAGAGTGCAGCTCTCCTCATCTACTGGGAGTTTCTCAACAGGTGAGGCATTAGTTGCTTCAAAACGAGCATAATGAGCATTGAGTTCATCTGCAGGTGAGGAGGAAGAGCCCCTATCACAGATCACACCTACTTTGTAGTCAGTGATGGTGCACAGGCCACTCCACATACGTCTGAGATCAGAGCCAAGATAGTGATTTATAACTGTCCTTGATTGCGGTGTAGCAGTGGTCAAGAGTCTGTTCACCTTGAGTGGGAAATTTAATGTGCTGGTAGTTTTTGGGCAGAACCTTCTTCAAGTTTGCCCTGTTAAAGTCCGCAACCACAATAAAAGCAGCCTCAGGATGAACGTTCTCCAATCCACTAATAGTCGTGTACAAAACCTCCAGTTCTAGTGACTTATCTGCCTGAGATGGAATGTAGACGGTAGTGAGGAGGACTGAGCTAAAGTCCCTGGGCAAAAAAAAAGGGTCGAACTTTGACTGTTAGGAGTTCAATGTCTGGAGAGCAGTGACTGGTTAGAACCGCTACATCTGTTCCCCATCGAGAGTTCACCATAACAAACCCCCCACCGCCTCTGCCCTTACCGGAGTCCAGAGTCCTGTCCTGGCGGTAGGTGGTGAAGCTGGCTGGTGTGATGCCATTGTCTGGTGTTGCTGCGGAGAGCCACGTCTCTGTGAGTCTTTGTTCTCCAGCGATTGAACATTTGTGAGCAGAAAACTGGGAAGCGGAGGGTTGAAGCTCCTTCTCCTTGTCCTGCACAGTATCCCGGCGCGTCTGCACCTCTTGCACTTCCTCCTGCTCTGACGGCGTCCGAGCGTGAGTTTGCACTAAAGTCCGTCCAGAGTGATGACCGGATGTTCAACAGAGTTTGTCAATCATACTGAATGATCCCAAAAGTGGTTTGTGCAAAAACACAAAGAAACAGCAAAATAAAACAAAAAAACTGTAGTTTACCCGGAGCGCTCACCAGCGCAGCCATTCTACGGCGCACAGGAACCGGAACTGTCTTTGGTGACTGCAACAAGAACGAGAACGGCTGAACAAAACCTGGTGCTAATAAACGCCATCACAGTGAGGTATTTCAGGAGCTTATTTGCTTTTTCTGGCGTGCAGCACGGTTTTACGCTTCACGTTGAAGAGCTTGCACTGATCAACTGATTGTTGTGATACAGTACTGTGCAAATTTCTTTAATGCATAATCAAAATTGGTATTAAGTATAAGTTATTCTATTCTTCAAAAAAAAAAACAACAGCAAATTACTAAGCTAAACTAAATATAATGTGATATTTTTCTGTTGACTCTTTGCCTTTAACAATTCCATTTTTTTCAGTAGACTTGCTTTCAAAGTTTGGTCTTAGAAGTTGGTTGTATATTGTGCTTCTCACTGTTCAGGTAATCCTGAGCCTGTTCAGGGATGCTGAGGTCTTGGCTCGCAGGTGGCTTTGGCAGTCTATTCCAACCTCTCCTGAAAAATGAATAATTTGGACGTAATGAACATTTTGACTGGAAATCACACTCTTCTGTAAATTAAAATGACACAAGAGACTTGAATTTCAAGCTTTGCTTTTACATTTATTCTTTATGTAAAAGCTATTGTATTATGATATTTGTGGTGTAAATAAACAAGTTCAGTCTTAAATGCAACAAATAAAAAGTGGAACAACTTTTTTAAAACTTATAAGTAATTTCTTCTTTTGCTGCCAAGCAGCACAATAGAAGCCATGCTGCCTCTATCATTCCTTGTTCTTTTATAAAAATTTAAATGTTTAGCAGACCCTTTTATCGAAAGTGATTTGCAGTGGGAGGTGAATGTATTTATAGCCTTTTTAAGACTTATTTACTACAGTGATGGCATTCCTGAGTCAAATCTTCAACCTTCTGTCCATGGGGCATTGGTGTTGTTCTTTTCACCTGCTGTTATAGTGCATTGCCATCTGTCTAAATGACCGCTTGCATCATTGTAGATATCACCATTATATTATATTATAGAGTTTTATTAGATTATAGAGTGTTTTTTTTCCCAAGCAAATGGTCTGCTTGAAATGGTTTACCTTGTAAGTAAAAGGTAAAGTGCTACCCAGGAGAAACAGATTTAACATGGTTTACTGTAGTGACAAGGAGTCTGAGGGTTTGCTAGCCAAACCCAATTTGAGGCCTAAAATAAAACGTAAAATAGGGATGAGGAAGTGTTCTGTGTAAATATAGTGCCAAAGTGTAAATGTGTGGTTTTACACTGCAGGGAGGGAGTAGTGTAAGCATAGTGTTTCTCACAAACTTCAGTTGCACAGCTTACAAAATATACTTATGAAATATCTATAAATTGGGTTCACAATTAAAATATTTCTATAACCTCTGAAAACCGCAAGCTGGATATTGAACCGGTGGTGATTTAGCTGGCAAGTGAGTTATTTATTTGCTGGCATATCAAATTGTATTATAGCTTTTCAGCTCTAGCTAGCTATTGTAGCTGTAGTACATACTGCAATCAGAAATAAAGGTCTTAGTTCTGCATGAGCTGAAGTTTTTAAAAATGACTGTCTTTTTGCCACCAGTGGAAACTAGTCAAACTAGTTGCTAATTTGACTGACTGTCAGAAGTGGTGTAACGTTACTGTAGTAGCCTTGTGCAGTATAGAAACCAGTAGTAAAAAAGTCGTCGTAGACGGGGATGATAGTTTGCTTATGTTTGCTTATTAACACTCCTGAGAGCGAAAAACCCAATTCCAAAAAAAGTTGACAGTAGGTAGAATGCAAATTAAAAACAGAAACCAGTGTTTCACGTTTGAACAAAAATATTACAGAGACAGGATATGGCATTTTTCAAATAATCAGCTTCACCGTTTTTTGTAAATATATGCTCATTCTGTTTCATCACTGTTTGGGGAGATGTCTGGGAACAGTGGAAAGGCAATGAAGGTGATAAAGAGGATGGATGAGGAGGACCATCAACAGCAGGGCTCTCTCTGGGGGCTTGGCCTCCAAATGACATATAGGCCTGATCTCAGCAGCATGTGCATCATTAGCTCCTCATATTGCATATACTGTGCACAGTGTACTCATAAGACAGAGAGATTTGCAGTATGCACTGTCTATACATGCTGTCCCAGTGGATTCCTTTGGTTTGTCTGGATTTCACTTTAAATATAAAAAGCTGTACTCAGCCATCTGGTCAACTGCTGAAGATTTTCTGTATAGATCTCTTTCCTATGTGAAGATGCGATGACAATGGCATCTCAGCTACAATACTTTACAATACCCATCTGTCTCTCTCTTTTTGCTCTAGTTCATGGCCTCCACCGGCAACAGCGCTGCCAAAGCCAAGTACGAACAGAAGGTGCCGGCGTTCTATTACTGCCCGACACACACAGACTGCCAGTGAGTAGAAATGTCCTCTCTCTTTCTGTACAGTGGCCTTGTGGCCTTTAACCCTCTTTTTGGTTCTGTTGAAGGTATGCTTCAATCAAAAATCTAAATTTGGTAAAAGTAGGAATGTTGAAGGGGAATTCTAATAAATCTTGTGGCGAATGTCTGTATTATTAAATTGTTAAGATGTGAAATGCTCCAACTAGAGAAACGTAACTAAGTCAGAATTGTTCATGATGGTGGTGAATGAAACTAGATGTCTAAAGTGTTTAATACCCCTAAAAGCTACCTTAGAGAATGTTACTACATAAAATACACTCATTATCAAAAAAATAGTTTGCACCCAGAAGGAATCAATCGACAGGAATGACACTTGGTGAGTAGATTTGTGACATATGTGACGCAAGGCCTTATCGCTATACCTGACTATATAAGGTTGTCCCGTTGTGCATGCTTTCCATTCTGACTCATGCTATTGTATTGGTAGTAGGGCTAAGCAATAAAATGACAAAGATAATCTTCACAATGTAACCTTCCTTGATAGATCTTTAAGAAATATTTGATAATAGAGCATTCTCACATCTCCATGTTCTAGCGACAGCTGTGGCATTTTCTATAGCAAGGAAAGCGACACTACTCTGCGGTGACCACAAGGGGGCGCACTTCTGAGTTTTTCAACATGATTGGGGGGAGGGGGCAGCGGTCAAGGAGTGAAATTAGTTGCCAAATATACTTTACCAATGTCTGAAACGTAGAGTTTCCTGTTTGAGGGAGCGATCGTGATCGTGTTTGCCTGTGACCGAGTGCGAGTGATGAGATCAGTGGCATAACTGTACTGTCCTACAGTGAATTCACCTCTTTCCTAACAGCCTAACAAGCTTTAGCAGCTTTAAATCACGTCTGCTTCTCTCGAGTAAAGTGCTCTGTTATAGTGCTCATTACACAGCTAAAAATAATCTGGGTTCTTTCTTAAATTATGACTATTTTAAAAATTGTGGCCATGCTTTTCCAGCTGGTAACTGTCCCATGACAGATTTGTGAAATGTTCCACTGTTTGACATCTGTCATGTTCTGACCATAAAGGTTAGTTTAAAACAATAATTAACCACTCAGGAGTAAAAATCAGCCTTCAAACTTGCAAGAAATAATAATTTGACATATTAAGTTTTTTATTGTGATTTTTGGCCATATCGCCCAGCTCTAGTTGGTAGCATCCTTTGCAAGTGAAGTATACCTCAGAGTTCTAAAGCAATTCAGGCAGTTGGAAGAGTTCAAGAGGGGTCGCACTGTAGGGTTCCAGGAAGCTGGTTGGTTAGTGTAGTGGGTAACACCTCTGCCTTCTACACTGTAGACTGGGGTTCAATCCCCACCTGGGCAAACACCCTACACTAAACCAATAAGAGTCTTTGGGCAAGACTCCCAACACCGCCTTGGCCTCCCTGTGTAAAACAATCAAATTGTAAGTCGCTCTGGATAAGAGCCTCAGCCAAATGCCATAAACAAGGAAGCGGGATGGTTTTATCATCATATTTTGCGCTATACCGGTTGTGCAGATATTACCTTAGTCCACCGTTGTTGGCAGGGGATAGAAGAAGGCATGACCAGCGACATGAAGGATCTGGGAGACCTACACTAGAGAGAGGGAGAACCGATGGATTGTCTGACATGTGCAAAGTGACCAAACAGCTACAATTGCAGACGTTCATTGAGCAGTGATGCCCTCCATGAGTCATCCTGTTAGTGACAGCAACATTGGCAAGCGGCTGCACAACGCAGGACTACATGCATGCAGACCATTACGGCGGCTGCCCTTAACACCATGTCATTGTTGACAAAGACCGCAATGGTGTCGTGCCAGACTGTTATGGAGTGACTCAGAATGGCAGTGGGTCATCTTCAGCGAGTCCCACTTTTGTCTTGGTGGAGACGACCAGCAAATCCATGTGTGGAGGCACCGTGGTCAGCGGCAAGATGAACCATTTGTTGTCACACGTCACACATCCAGAAGGCCTGGTGTCATGCTGTGGGGTGCAATTTTGTACAATGCCAGGTCACCTTTGGTCTTCATTACAGGCCAATGTTATGTTAATGAGGTGCTACAACCAGCCCTACCTTTTCTGAACACACAGTCCAGTGCGCTGTTCCAACAGGACAACGTTTGACGTGATTGTGTAATGCTGTTTTGATTAGCTGTTTCATTAAACTTATTCCACAAAGTTGAGGCACATGCATGAGTGGCATTCAAATGAGTGGCAGTTACATTATGTAGTTCCAGTGCAATTCAGTTTCAAGTAGCTTTCAAGCAAGTCAAAAAAAAGCCATGAATGTATCCATGTACAACCAGCCTTGTATAGCTAATTGCAGTTGTTTGTATGGCATAACTTCTTTTGAGGAAGGCCTTGTGGGAAGTCTTTCTGCACAGCAGTGGACGTAATAATGTCAATGCAACTGTTAGTTTTGCCTCGCCTCGGTTTTTGTGCTCCATTTTCATTACTGGTCCCACTGTGGTCGTGGGGGCATCGTATTTAAAGCCACCCAGAAACACATAAGCCAGCCACACACAGCGCGAGGAGGGGAGGTTGAGTTCACAAGCCACAAACGACTAAAATAATAGGGGGGTTCATGTGTGAATATGTGTGTATAGCTGAGACAAACAGTCAAATGTGCTATGCTGTTAAATTAAATGTGCTATGCTGAAGTGGTCAACCACCACCTGTCTAAACACCTAACACACACACACACACACACACACACAGACACACACACTCACACACAGGCACAGCTTCTGTTTGTTTATTCACACAGCAGAGTGCGTGTTCAGTTATCTCACTGACATGCAAAGAAGAGGGAAGGCAGAATGAATGGAGGACAGGAGAGGAGGAGCAGGTGGAATTTTAATGAGGTGAATTATCAGCAAGAGACTGGGAGGAATAGATCTTGACAGATAGCATGGCGGATCTTTTAGAGACGCTTTTTAAGTACAGCTGGTGCATATCCAATAGTTGTTGAATCACAGAGTTCTTTGTTGAACATTTTATAAAAAAAAAACTGGCCCCTGGGACAGCAGCCATAGTCATATAGCATCTCTTCATGTATAAAAGGAGCAAGACTGTTCTCCTAAACAGAGCGAGACTGCTCCAGAGAGTCCGGCATTATGAAATGAAGGTAGAAACAGTAAAAAAAGGAAAATGAAAATGTGTGTGGCTTGGCCCACAGGCTGCTGCGAGAACAGTGGATTCGAGCCAGATACGAGAGGAGTGAGTTCATACACGTGGAGAGACAAGAGCCGTATTCAGCAGGTAAGAGACTATTCTCTCTCTCTCTCTCTCACACACACACACACACACACACACTAGCCCTCTGTCTATTTGGCTCTGTCTCTTTTTTTTGTAAGCAAAATGCACATACCTTTCATGCCTCACTTTTTTCTTGTTCTGCTGCTTTGGTTATGTGCCAGGGCTTGTCAGAGAGTCCAGCTTCATAGTTCATCACTCTGGCCTGCCAGTGTGACACATGATCCAGGAAAACCACAGGCATGAGACCACACAGTTCTCCCATCTCACCACTCCTTTTCACCAGGCTCAGTGTGCACTGTGAGGCCCTACCTTCCAGGATCTTGATGGACTCAAACTTGTGGGATGTGGCAGATAGGATTACTGAGCAAGCACATCTGGCTAAAGTACAGCCTCTTACATTAGGACAACATTTAATATCTCAAATAGGCTTTGCAGTAACTCCTGTAATTGTCCACCAAGTATTTGTTCCATAACCAACTACTCAACTAGTAAAGCACCGCTCAGCATTCAGAGGGTTACAAGGTATAATAAACAGAAGAGAAATCCCTGTTTACCTGGAGGCTGTTTTTAGATTCTGGGTTAATTAGATGTGCTAACCCTATCCTAACCCTAGCACCTGTAACATCAGTGATCTAAGCTTTTAACTATTTAACTATATATTATATATATCACATTCTTTAAAAGTGTGGTGTGTCACACAGTGTCATCACAGTAACAGTCAAAACTGGACACGGCTACCTTTATGGATTGCACTGGCCAACGTTATTTGCCTATACAGCCTCCTCAACCTAAAGAACAAAGTAGAGATTTTACATTAGCTTTACATGAACAGATTTACATAAACTAATAAAAGTAGCTCCCAAAGCACCTACATAATAAACTCATACATGCATGCCAAGCTAAAGTTAGCATCTCATTAAAATTTTTCATTCCACCTTAAATGGTACTGCACTCACACTGTGGGCATAGAACGAATTATGAAAGTTGGCAAATACAAAGCAAACATCAGCTTACCTCAATAAATGCGTCAATTTACCTTAATAAATGCGTCAATTACCTTACCTTAATTACCTTAATAAATGCATCCTTAATCAACAAATACAGCCAACAAGCAGCGCAGTGAAGCTGTAATTGGCCATTGGAGCTGTTGAAGGCATCTCACTGCTGGCTGATCGAACACTGCGTCTTAAACCACACTCTTCTGTACTTCACCTACTACACTAATGAGTACTAATTATACCTCTAATCGCATATGCACTACTTTTTGCATATTATTTACTGTGCTAGTATGCGGTGTGGGATGCAAAAATAATTTTGTTTTCAGCTGTTACTATATTACAAATCGAGTTAAATAAAGTCAACACACTGAAATACATTGGTTAGTGTGCTTTAAAATGAAATTAAAATAAATAATTTTAAAAAAAGTCATTACAAACAGGATTGTGATGTCATCAGAATACTAATACAATCGCAATACTACTCCACACCTACTGAAATGGACTTGTGCCTTCTACACTGGACACTGGGGTTCAATCCCCTGCCTGGACAAGCACCCTACACTATACCAATAAGAGCCCTGGGGCAGGACTCCTAACACCACATTGGCCTACCTGTGTAAAATGATCAAATTGTAAGAGTGTCTGCCAAATGCTGTAAAATGTGTTTTTAACCCCCTGCAGGGCTGTATTGTGCTGCAGTATGCATCTCTACCACAGCGCAGACAGCGCTACAGCTCGGTTTCCCCCCTTTCAATTATTTTTGATAATGTAATTGTGACCGTATCATCAGTTTAAACAAAAACTAGGATCTTACATAGAGCATGTTTAAAAGGATTTTGGGCTGTCTGCTTTATATACATCATTATGCCCGGCTCCATCCAGCAGTACTATGTTCCACAGTCCATAAAAGTGCATTAACACAAAATTCTGTTGATCGCTCCACTCATAAGTATGTGTATGTTAAGTGTTTTGCCACTGCTTTGAATGTGCCTCAGTTCTGGTTTATACTTGTGTGCAAATGATTAGCACATTAGATTCTCTAATGACTGTGGGTTTGACTGGGCAGGACAGTAGAGAGAGATCAGACGACAGATTACACCCTCTAGCTACGTCCCTTCCTTTCACTTTATCTTTCTGTCTCAGTCTCTCTCTGTTTCTCTTTCTCATGCTTCCTGTGTCTGTTACATTTTCTATATTGGTTTACCAGCATTGATGTCGCACTGTAATGGAGTTTCAGTCTGAGTGACATTAATAATTCATAATAACCAAGTAAACCATGTATATCATTCGGTTGGTACTTTGGTTTAGTTAGAAAGACACTTGACAGTTCAAAATACATACAAACCAAGTGCTGTAATGTTTTAGAAAACA
>NC_051224.1:77500-145000 GCF_015220715.1 Pygocentrus nattereri
ATTTCATAGTACTTTAATTGTTTGGCCTTTTTTAAAGACTGTGAGTATTCGATTAGTCATCAAAATGATCGACAGTAAGAGCTTTGAGTGAATGTGTTTCTTGGCATGTGTGTATATGAGGAGGTCAAAGACTTCTTTATTCTCAGTTGCCAGCTCTTCTGCGCTGCAGAGACAATGGGCCTTTTCCACAGCAGTATTAGCCAGCATTAATTCTGCTAGTGAAATGGAGCCATTACTCATTCCTCTCCGTTTTCCTCAGGCCTGTGTTTTCTCTCCCAGTTTTACACTTCTGGTTTATGACCGCCTGTAAATTTCCAGGGCATGACTTGCATTGCCAGCACTGTCATCAGATATTTAAGACTGTGTTTCAGTGGGGTCTGAGGCAGCACACTCAGCTAATGACGTTTTAATCGGCTTCATTCTGTGTGCAAACGAAACTGCAGGGAGACTTGTGAATGTGAAGCCGACTCCTTTGAAGCGTGTGATTGCATCTGCAGAAGGAACAATACTGCTGGAATGAGTACTATCCCAACAATGTGGAGCATCTGGGGCATATATTGAGTTTAGGGTGAGGCTTATGCACAGGGTTGCTTGGGATGGTGGGTTGTGATTAGGTCCGACAGTGCCGGTGCTGTGGAGGGGAATAGAATGGGTGGTGAGTTGGATCGTATATATGGAAGTGCTACGCTGGCATGGAAAGACATTGACCGTGCACTTCTGCTCTCGGCTCAGATGGATTGATGAAGAGATGTCTGTGACAGTAACCAGCTGGGGCGGAGGCTGTGTGTGTGTGTGTGTGTGTGTGTGTGTGTGTGTGTGTGTGTGTGTGTGTGTGTGTGTCTCAGAAACACTGGCTCAGTTTTTTTTTTTTTTTCCACAGGGAAAAGATTAAAATGAGAGTGAATGTGAAGTAAGACAGAGCGCTCCAGTGAATGAGGGAGTTCGGCAGTATCGGGTGTCTGTTGTTTCGGCCTCCCCTTGTTTACACTCCTGCCTGAGCATTAGGTTAAGCGATTGAGGTTCCTATGACAACCCGTCTAAGATTTCTTCCCCTAAACCAAACATACAGGCTCCTGCTGAGGGAAAGTCACATTCTCACAGTGCTCAGTATCAGGAAGAAGGAAATGTCTAAACACAAAAGGAACATTAAAAAGAAAGAGAGATGTGGCACTGTGTAGATAGCAGGGGGAGCAACCTCTGGACATGACGCTGAACACAACTTCTTTGGTGAACACTGGTGAGGCCTGTTCTGAGTGGAACCTGTCCTGGAGAACCACTGAATGACCTTATAGCCACTGTGCTACAGCTCAGTTTCAGGGTGTTGGCAGTCTTCTTATAGCCTAGGCGTCTTTGTGGAGAGCAGCAATTCTATTCCTCACATCCTCAGAGATTCTTTACCATGAGGTGGCGTGTTGAATATCCAGTGGTCAGTGTGAGTGAATTGAACCCAAAACACCAAATTTAACAGCCCTGCTCCCCCATTCACACCTGGAACCCTGGAACTCTAATGAGTCTCACGACACCAGGGAGGGACGACGACACGTTGAAAGACTGGAGCAAATAAAGTATTCAGTTTAATACTGATTATATTGCATGTAGTATAAGAAATATCAAAATATCAGAAATCATCAACTGAAAATTAAAGCAGGGAGGATGTCGTGTATGATAGTGAGAACATATCACTGCCCACCCTAAATGTAAGGCATTGCATGCATTTTAATGTGAGATGCTTTTTGAAGGACTATTTGGAAATTTGGTGATAAGACATCACATGTTGACATAATAGACTTGTATTTATATACCATGGAGAAATATGCATATGGAGAAATACAGTAATGTATGTATTCAAAACAGACATTAATTACATACAAGTCATGTAAAGGTTATTCGTTTTTAATGTCCAAATATTCTTCTGAAGTTCAGTCCTAAAGGTAGGTTGCATTTACTGCTTCTCATCATCCATGAATGACCCAGTTATGTGGACTCTGGACTCTGGGGTGGTCAGTCCACAACGCCAGCAGATTCTTTTTTTTTGGTCCATTTCTTTCTCAGTAACAGGTTCTTCATAGCAACTTTGCCATTTTGTTGTGCAAGTAAATTATTTCATATCTCATCTGTGCTGGGAGATGTACTGTAGAGCGTTTTAAATTTGTGGAAGTGTATATTTTGGTTAGAGTGATTCAGCCAGTAGGACAGGTCTGAGAAGCACCGTGTGTGGACGCAGCATTGATTGTCCCACTCTAGAAAGCTATTGATCGTTCTGCCAATCCGAGGTGAATAATTTATGTCTGTCTGAGACAGACGGCTCAGAGCTAGGTCCCTGTGTGTGTGTGTGTGTGTGTGTGTGTGTGTGTGTGTGTGTGTGTGTGTAGGTTTAGGAATGTGGAAGACTGCGTTTCTGTGATAGCAGGGCACACTGCATACAGCTGCATGGAAATCCTCCTTCTCAAACTCCACTCTCTTTCAGTCTCACTCTGTCGTTTTCTAAAGAAACTCCTGGTTTTGATCCTCCGTCATGTTGGCCCTCTCCTGTGTTTTCCTGCCTACCATTTGTGTGTCTTTAAGTGCGACCCCTGGTGTTGTTCTCTGCACAGGCTACAGGGAAGGGTTTCTATGGAAACGTGGGCGAGACAACGGCCAGTTCCTGAGCCGAAAATTTATTCTGTCCGAACGGGAGGGAGCACTGAAATACTTCAACAAGCATGACGTGAGCTACCCTTGCCATCCCTCTCTCTCTTTCTCTCCTTCTCTTGTTTATCTGTGCCCATGTGACGCAGGGGTGCTTCGCCATGCATTCGTGAAGTTCCCCTCATTGCTACAGGTCAAAAATACCACTGGAAATGTTGAGAACATTGTCATTGTGGAACGCTTGATTCTGTTCTTCTCAGCCACTTCTCCTTTCTAGGGTAGACTATTAAAAGGCCTTCTTCCGTTTTCTTTTCTTTCTTTCTCTTTTTCACAACCTAGTTGATCATTTCTAAAGTGCAGATTGGAAAAGGCTACACTCTCTGATCTTTCCTGAATTTGAAGCTTGAAACAGTTTTGATGTAAAACTACATTATTTAACTGGTCATGTTCTGTGTACATATACACGAGTAGGAAGCCTGTTTTTAATTGTGGACAACATAATAATCAGATCATGTTGAAATCTGGCCAAGCCTGTAATCAAAGATGACAGTTTTCCATTTAAGGTTTAGTTCCGATGTATCTGAAACAGCACGCCTACCTGAAGGATTATATAGAGATGCATGTGTTTGGGTGTGTTGATGTCTCTTCTAGGCCAGAGAGCCCAAGGCCTTGATGAAGATACAAACCATCAACGCCACCTTCCAGCCAACAAAGATTGGCAACCCTCATGGACTCCAGATAACCTATCTGAAGGACAACAGTACCAGGAACATCTTTGTGTACCATGAAGATGGGAAGGTGAGGACCAAACCCCAAGAAATCCTAAATCTTTCAGAGATTGTTTTCTTTCTTAGTAGGTTGATTTTGCTCTTGTGGGTATATGGTGCACATATAAGTACTTTCTGTGAATAACGTTTGTGTTCACTGACATGGTTTGTCCCACCCACACAGCTTTACCAAAACTTTGTTCCCCTATGACTTCTTTCTCTCTGAGTCAGAAACATATAGAGATAAAACTTAACAAGCAAAAGCAAACTTGGCGAGTGCACTTATCTGTCCATCCATCCATCCATCCATCCATCCATCCATCCATCCATCCAACCGGCCAGCATTCCCTGGATGGACATCTAGCAGTAAAGTGAATTGTCTTTTAGACCCCACCATATAAAGGCTGGCAGGGTTTATTATATTTTTTAGCTTCAGACTTTGCTGGATGTTTAATATAATGCTGTTTACAATTGTACAATTTTAAAATCACACTATCGTACTGTATTTACACCATGTTCCCTAATTCCACACTTCAGTTCTTCGCTACATGCTTTAGTGTCGAAGTACTTACTGAATGAAACGTATTTGATTTACTAAATAGTCTTAAAATTGAGTCCTAAACTTTAATACTAAATAGTAAACCTAGTTTACATAGTACATATATTCAGATTACTGTTTAACTTATTTTCTTTACCTTTTGAAAAAAACAAAAAAACAAAACAAAACAAAAAGAAAACTAAAACTTGAGATGTGTTGATCAGTAGAATAAAATCCAGATTATTAGATGTTTTCTAACTGAAACTGGTCCAACATTGTTTAGCACAAAACAAACTAATATGTTTTGGCGCAGAACATTGAAGGGAGATGTGAAAAACTATGGTAGCCTTTAGCTACCTCTGCTGGCCACAAAGTGAAACTGCATGATGTGAATAACTCCTGGACAGCAGTAATTTCTGTGGTCTGGGTTTTTAGGTAAGCTAGAGAACTCACTAAAATGAGGGTTGCCTAGTAATGTCTCTCAGCTCCCCTGCTATTGGACAGTCCTTACTTTAGGCTTATCTGGATAAAAATCTTGCCAACTGAGAGGTTTTGCTGGTTTTGCTCGAGTGAGGTGTTTGTGTGTTGTAGGAAATGGTTGACTGGTTCAACGCCATAAGAGCTGCTAGATTCCATTACTTACAAGTTGCTTTTCCTGGAGCGCATGATGTTGATGTAAGTAAACCACAGCACACACACACACACACACACACACACACACACACACATACACACACTCACACACCAAAAAAATACTATAAATACCACAGCACTAGCACCATTTACCCGCCCTTTAAAGGAACTTGAGGTTTTGTGGTTAAAATTTCATCATGTCATGTCCTGTCTGTTTAAACTGCAGTCTAAACGTTACCAAAATGGGTTTGTTCTCGTTTCACTCATCTAGCTGGTGTCCAAACTAACGAGGAACTACATTAAAGAAGGTTACATGGAGAAGACTGGTCCAAAGGTTGGGGCTGGTTTACTTCTTTTAAGTGTCATTTCATAACCTTGCAAATGTTTGTGGATCTGCTGAAGTCTGACTCGGGTCTCAGCTCAGCCCTAGACCGCGCTGTTTAAGCCTTGCTTTGGACATCAGCAGCAGTATCTTGAGAGAATTTGTAGAAATGATGTAAGATGTATGAAAAAGAAAAGCGGAGTGTTAATTTAACAGCAGTCAACAAAATACTTGTGTTTAATTACAAAAGGCTTTATGGAGTTTGTTCCAAGGTTTCTATTGTGTAATTGTCCCCGTTTTGTGTCTCTCCCAGCATACGGAAGGTTTTAAGAAGCGCTGGTTTACTTTGGATGACAGGAGACTCATGTACTTCAAAGACCCTTTGGTGAGCAACCCTTTATGATGAGACTAACAGGGCAGGGCAGAAGAAAGTGAGACCACGCTGCTTTTCAAAACTACTTTACTCAAAAATGCTAATGCTGGCAAAAGTGAATAAAGCTCCCAAACGACTGTTTGCTTTATTCTGTCTGGTCACTCTGAACTTGTTAGCAATGTTATCCTGCATGGGGCGCTTGGTGAAAGTGAAACTTGAAGGAGAAATTTGTCATTTGAGAGCTTCTGTTTGAAACGTGTTGGAGTTTATAGCCCCGATTTCCAGGCAAGACTGTCCCCAAGCCAGCTGAATACACCCAGGTTTAACTGAATGGTTTAGTTTTGAGTTTGAGGACAGCGAAAGACTCTGATATTCGGACAGCTATAGGAAGTTCATTACACCACCTGTGTGCCAGCATAGAGAAGAGGACATCGGGTGAAGCAGGTCCACGTCAGGTCCATGAAACAAACTTCCATTGACTGTCTGAACAGTAGAGTCTGTTACTGATACTGTACCTATTGTTATGTCTTGTATTATCTTGTATTGTGGATCCTTCGTCTTGGTTTACGCACTGATTTGTCTGTGGCAATGACTTTGGCCTATCTGTACTAGATAAGATAAATGCTATGAGTGGATAAAAAGCTCTTCTGGGTGTAAATGCAGCCAAATATCTGCAGCCATGATGACACAGGGTTTGCTGTCTTTTCTCTTTGTGAATGGTTCATGTAGCCAATTAGACTCATTCTGTTCATTTTCATGGTAATACTGCACTTATGCACTTGCATGTTGTCAGTTATGCACAAAGTCTGTCATTATGGACCTCATAATAGCTGGTAATGGTCATAACGCAGAGTGTTCACTCAATATGGGTGCTAGTCAGAAACGTCCAGTAGATGGAGCTGTTAGATTTGCACTTGCTCAGTCTCCAAGCTCGTTCACCACTTAGATCAGACCAGCAGCAATCAGGTGGTTATATTTATGTGATCTTAAAGTCCTTGAGTATCTGTAGCAGCTGGTATGTAAAATTAAAATTAGGCTTGGTGTTTCTGAACAAGGTGTAAGATATTGCTGTTGCCACTAAAGTCAAATTTTTGTCCAAAATTCAGCCCAAAAGCTTTCTTAAACATATGATAACTGCACCATACAGCTGAATATTATGCAGCTTAAGCAGGGCTGCACAATGAAAATGAGTGTTTGGAACAATAATTGCACAATCAGCAATCGGGCAATGTATTATTTAGATTTTGGCCAAACTTTGTAATTTTCTGATGTAAATAATGTGTGTCTGTATTTGAGTGCTGCTGCTACAGGAAAATGTCAGATAATATAATATAACTCATAATATAATAATAGTGAGTTGCCTCATTACTTCTGATGTAGCACTTCATTTAATGTTTTTTTAAATATGATTGATAAATGACCAATTTAAAATATCAGTTTGATATTTCAGTTTTGGGTTTAGCTCAGGTCAATAAAAACTGGCCAGAAAAAAGGAGGGGGGGTGGCAGGACGGCGGACCCAAGTGCAGAACTGAAACCCAGCAAAAAGAGTAAAGAGATATATGGGGGCCACGGAGTGTGTGTTTAATGTTGCTAGTGAGGTGACCCGGACCCAGGTTGGAACCGCCAAGCGCGGCGTGCTCAGACAAAGGCCGAGAAAGGTGAAACGAAGGTAAACAGAAATCAAGGCACTTCCTCTGCAAGTGTGACAGGAAGGTCAGCTTTAGGTTCAGCCAGTTTGCTCTTGCAGGAGCAAAACACTTTTGGTTGGCTTGGATTTTTTTGTGAGTAATTTGGAGGTAATTACTCTCTTTTTGTCTCAGCCCTCATTTATTTTTCTTTTTGGAGCAATTTTTTCTCTTTTCTTTTCAAAGACTAGGTACCGTACCGGTCACCCCTCTACAAAGGTGAGACAAACTGCTTCAGCCTTAAATAGGGGAGTTCACAGGCGTGTCGGGTTAACCTGATTAGTCCCGACGTCCTCTGCTGGCAGCAGGTGGTGCAGGCTGGATGCCTTCCTGCCGACGCCCTCTCCTGGCAGCAGGCGGTGCAGGCTGGGCGCCTTCCTGCCGACGCCCTCTCCTGGCGGCAGGCGGTGCAGGCTGGGTGCCTTCCTGCCGACGCCCTCTCCTGGCAGCAGGCGGTGCAGGCTGGGCGCCTTCCTGCCGACGCCCTCTGCTGGCAGCACGCAGTGCAGGCTGGGCACCTTCCTGTCGACGCCCTCTGCTGGCAGCAGGCGGTGCAGGCTGGGCACCTTCCTGTCGACGCCCTCTGCTGGCAGCAGGCGGTGCAGGCTGGGCGCCTTCCTGTCGACGCCCTCTGCTGGCAGCAGGCGGTGCAGGCTGTGCGCCTTCCTGCCGACGCCCTCTGCTGGCAGCAGGCGGTGCAGGCTTGACCCTTACACCTAATAACTTTAAGCAGGGCAAGTTCTTACATCTCACCTTATGAGTCAGTTGTTCTCGTCTGAACCGGTTCAAGCATGTGTCTCTCACTTTCATCTGACAAACGTAGTTGTTCATATGAAGCCTACTAGCCTTCTGAATCCTGGACATATAGGTCTTTGTGCCTTCTCAGCAAACTTTTTAAACCAGTTTAAATTTGTATGTCTAAGTATTCTCACAGTTGGATAGTCTGCTAACTATTTTGATGAGAGATGGTGTGGTTGGTTAGTGTAGTGGGTAACACCTCTGCCTTCTACGCTGTAGACCAGGGTTCAGTCCCCCACCTGAGTCAGCACCCTGCACTATACCAATAAGAGTCCTTGGGCAAGACTCCTAACACCACCTTTACCTACCTGTGTAAAAATGATCAAATTGTAAGTCGCTCTGGGTACGAGCGTCAGCCAAATGCCGTAAATGTAAATGAGATGATTCTGTCTTTTGCTCAGGACGCTTACGCGCGAGGTGAAGTGTTCATCGGCAGTAAGGAGAGTGGATACACAGTGTTACCAGGCCTGCCCTCCTCCACCCAGGGCTACCACTGGCAGTTTGGCATCACCATAGTGACTCCAGACAGAAAGTTCCTGTTTGCCTGTGAGACAGAGGATGAGCAGAAGGAGTGGATAGCCGTGTTTCAGGGCGTGGTCAACAGACCTATGTTACCTCAGGAGTATGCAGGTAATCCCCCTGTAACGGTGTGGATCTCACCCTTAACCTCTAATTTGGCTTTGTTTTTTGCATCTTCAGGAAAAAAGTCTTATTCTACACAGATCATTAAGAGATTTTTGTTTGTGACATTGAAAAATTATTTCCAGATCTCACCAACACAGATTTCTATGTGTGGATGCTTATGGCTTTTCTAAAACTCACACACCCATGCAGCTGATCATGACTCATTAGATTTTAATCACAGGATTTCACATTCATATGCAAATGTTAGAACACAAAGTTTTAACACAAACAAAGTTTTGAAAGTTGGAAAAAAAAAACATACAATATAAAATTTTGCCAGGTGCAAACATGGTCTTAGTCGCGTGGGCTAGTCTTGATCCAATGTGCATTCATTATGTATACACTGTACTTTGAGACATAGGGACCTCCAGTAAACAAAGCAACTCCCAACTCAGGTTCTGGAGCACCTATGTCCTGCATACATTAAGCCAGTTTATTAGGTACAACTTGTGCTTATACTCATTAACTGTGTTAACAGGCACCTTACCATTGAGGTACACTTTGCAGCTTTACAATTATTAACGGTGGCCCATCTGTTCCACAATGTATCGCCATCCTTTACCCTGTTCATTAGTGAACAGAACTAGGACTGCCGACCAGGTATTATTTGGGTAGTAGAGTTTACAGCAGTGACAACAAGCACAGTAAACATCAATTAAAAGGCACCATACCTGCTATTAAATGACACATAGTCAGCTTTGCTTGATTAACATTGGCTGATCCCAATGAAAACTTAATATGTGTACCTGATAAAATGGCAAATTAGATATAGTTTAGATATTTCTTAATAAATTGACCATTTTACTGGTGTTTTTGCATCATGTCTTTATTTATTCAACAGTAGGCCAATGAGGATATAATGACAATTGTAGATAATGCACTTACATCCTCAGAAGACACGTCCTCCAAATCCCCAAATCTTACGTAGCATAGCTTAAGGGAAAAGGTGGCATTGACCTGAATGTTTTCTTTCTGTTTTTGCTAAATGCAGTGGAGGCCCACTTTAAGCATAAGCCATGAGAGAGGCTGGGGAGAGAGAGCTCTGTACTGGTGCAGGACTCGGAGCAGCTACGGAAGCCCTCAGGGGACACACAGCACCAGAGCCTATCGCAAGGGGCATGGAGAGACACCGCAGGCCAAGACAGCAGGCCGTGCCGACTCTGCGACTGTGCCAACTTTGTGCTTTAAAATACTGTTCATAAACATCCACCCAGCCACCTCTCTGCATCGTCCAGTGCCATTGTGTAAATGACCATTCTTTACTCCTTTATAGCAAAGATGTCGTTTGATGGAGACATTAAGTAAAAGGGAGATAGAACTCGATCACACGGCGCAGGTCAGTAGAATGTATTGCTGCTGTCGGCACTTTGACCTGAGAATGTATGATTCCTTGAAGTAGCCTGAGAGACGTGCATAACTACCAGGTAAATGTGTCAAATGTAACTCCAGTTGATTATTTATTTATTTATTTGTTTGTTTGTCTTACTGTGTTGAGCTGAGAGTCAGGTATACTTGTGTGAATATCAAAGGACGACATTTGAAGAGAAATTTTGTGGCCATGTAATCAATCAGCTATAAATTCACTTGTTGAGCTTTGAGGACGTTCCGCGCATAAAAAATATTTGAAAGAAAAATGCCCTTGGTGTATGTCTTATGGACAAATCTTCCACTAACACCGTTCTCATGAAATTGCAAATGTCTCCCAGTAGAGTGCACTGCTGTCACGTTACAACTCAAGATTTTTTTTTTCTTTTTTCTTGTAAGTTTGGGGAGAGAGGCTGCATCCAAAACCACAGACTACCATCCTAAATCGTGTTAAATGTACAGTAGTACTGCTTTCAGTAGTGTGGTATGCACAGTATGTCAGTAAGTGGTTTGATCTGCAAGGTCAGCATCTAACCAAAGCACTGCCAACAGTAAACTTCAGGCATATATGATAAACTCCTTATTGTCAGACATCTCAGAAGTTTGTCTTGCATCACAGCCACTCCATTACGCAGACACTAGTCCTGTTTCCTGGACTCAGATTTAGCTTAAACTTGCATTGAAGCTTTTCAATCATAAAATTCCCGTTGTGGCGTCACCATTTAATCCTAGACTATGTTTAAATCCATGTCCAGGAAACTAGCACAACATTATAAACCTACACATAAGACCGCCTCACTGGCTGAAGCCTGATACTAATGTAGAGTGAGTTCAACAGGTGGCACATCAAAGAGCCAATCAAATGTGACTATGAAGAACTTTCACAAGGATGCTTTCACTGTGTCTGCTCTCTGGTCTGACATCATTACTGTGTGCATGGACATAATTTGGAATCGGATATATAAAGAGATAAAACATCGACTTTTTAAAAAATAAATGTTTAGGCCAACAAAAAACTATAAATAATGTTTAGTTCTAAAATGCATGAAACAGCTTTCAGAAGATTCTTCAGTGACATATTCTTATACTTTCAAACCTGGTTACATCCAATATTGTTATGAATACATTTACAGCATTTGGATCATATATTGTCATATGATTGTATTTATTTGACAAGGTGGGCTTTAATTATTACCTTTTAAAGGTATCCAATATTATGACCTGTACATCGCTGTAACCGCGATGGTGTGAAACATATCAGTGTTAGTATTTAAGCCAGGCTGTTATTGATGTCCTGTGTGCTGTGGCAAAAAGAAGCTACATGCAATGCTTTTTGTTACACATTTACATTTGAGGGGTTTGGGACACCTGACATAAACACAAGATAAATGATTATATATGTAGCTTTTATTTAGGTTTGCTTTATCTACCAAAGAGCATCTCCATTTCATTGAATTCACGCTAGTAGAAGAACGTTATCAAATTGGTCCAAAACCACAAATTGCAAATTGAATTTTATCCTTGGCTACAAAAAGATTTCAGAACATCATGTATTGCCAACTGAAACTTTTATTAAACATGAAATTAATGAGTGAGCAGCCGAAGTCTCAAAAAGGTCACAATGCATTGCCAGGGTGCAGATTATAGTTATAACTGGAAAGCAGAAGACACACATAATGTATAGTTATTTCCATAATCAAAGTATTAAAGATAAAAAACAACAAAAGCTGACTAGGGAAACCAATAGCTACCTCTACTTAACAGCAATCACGAACATAGTGATTGCGAAAAATTGGCAAGTAGACAGAATCAAAGAGCAAAATCATTAATTTTAACAAAAACAGTTGAGAGTAAGCAATAAAAGCATATGCTGTATGCATTACATTCATATATCTTTAAAGCAGATATACACGTCACACAGACAAAACTACTTATACCACGCTATACGGTGCCTATACAAAGTCTGCACACCCCCAAGAACTGATTTCAGTTACAGTTCTATGTTGTCAAAATCCAACCATTTCTGAGGGTTTCATAGAGTAATCAGCTGCAGTGACTCATCTTAAAGCGACTTTAAGATGCATTATTTCTGTTCTGATTGGTTGTAAATGTTTTCTAACACTTTCTGTTGCTGTTTCTTAGCATGAACATGGAGTTTTTATTATTCCAAATAGACGCAATGACTGGCATGTGCTATCACCAAACTATGGACTTGATCATGCCTTCTAAACTGGCTACAAAGGAAGGGCTGGAGGAAGTTTCATCATTATAAAACACAACGGTTGGTTTTGTGCATTGCATAACAAAATCATAGGGCATGTTGCAGACTTTACTACAGGGTCGACAAGAATAATTATTTTGCAAACAGTTGTCATTTTTTGGGGAAAAAGGATAAGAAGAAGAAAATCAGTATTTAATTCATATCATTTATTCTCAAATTTTAATGTTTGAGCCAAAAAACACATGTCTCATATAGAGGTGTATAGAGGTTCCATATGCACTGTACATTCCAAAGAGTCAGACGCTGATAAAATTCAGATAAATGTACCAGATTCCTTACTAAATGTACATTTTTCTCTTTTTAAGTCCCTGTACAACACTTTACACAATGGTTTACAAAATGACAAAGTACTAACACGCTTGTTTGCAAATCTTCAGACATTATTTTAGATGATTTTTTTTGTATGACTTTTTATTCAGTATTTCAGTAAAGTACATATTGGGGTTCATCTACACACTACATTTACTCGACTTGGCGGAGTAGATTTATTACAGCACTAAGACATAAAACCCCTTCAACTTAGTAAACATTTGTGTACAGACATAAAACGCAAACGATAGATAGAAAAATGCACACGCCGCTTTCGAAAATAAGAATTCTGCAGTGTACCATGTTCATCCATAATATAGCTTTAACTGTTAACATTTATATTTCTTGAATTATTGTATTCAAACAAAGGACAAAAAGAATGGCTTCCTGTTTTGTTAAAGCTATAATCGGGATTTTTTCGAGCTAAATTACATGGAAACCAGTTAAAATATACTTATGTTAAAAAAAAGAAAAAAAAGTAAACATCAGATTTAACTGATGATTAATGTCTTCAGCAAGCCAAAAACAAGATTCTAGCTTTAACACGTTAAAGAAACAAAGCTCCAGAATGGAAGCTTTGGAGAAAATGCCTTTTATTCTGATTAAATGCTGGTGTCCAAACATGGCTGTGATGGTCTCTGTAAAACCGCAATGACAGTTATCTCCCCCTTGGTCATGCTCCAAAACGGACCCCTCTTAATTTATCATGTGATGTTGCCTAAACCCAGTGGACAGAAAACGGATGGCTCAGAATGCCCTCAATGCTTCATGGCGAATGGCCACTTCTGGCCGCTTGTCACTATGGAGTTGATGGAATGTGGACCAACTGCATTGCACACGTTTGTGTGTGAGAGAGAGAGAGAGCACTGCAGACGTTTGGCAGAGGTTCAGACTGAATCTCACACTGTTCCTTATTCAAACTCAACTCTATCTGCTGTCTATAGTGTACAGTCAGTTACCATGAGCAAAAAAACGGTGTTTCCCTGAACTCAGTAAAAGAACAGAAACCTCTTCATTCGTATAAATATATAAAAGCCATTAAGCAGTTACTTAATTCTGTCAGTAAAAGTGTTTGTAAATTAAGCTGTAAATCTGTATAATGTGTTCTTTCAGAAATAAGAAAAAAATATGATCATACAATGCAAATGTTGCAGTGTCTGGAGTTTTCAGGCTCCTGCATGATGTGCATGAAAGCGAATGTAACTGGTCTGCTGCTCCAGTGTTTGAAAGGTGGACAGAACTTCATAAGAACACCCTGTGTGTTATATATGTAGTCATACATTTAGCATGTTTATTCATAGAATTCAACAACTGCTTAATGGTTTCTATTGTGAGTCTTGAGACAACAGGTTTTCAGTTCATTCCTAAAAAAAATACATGGTATATACTTGACCCTACCATTGGTCAGTAGCTTTTGTGGAAGAGCTGCATGTGAAAGTGTTAGTATGGAGGTACATCAGCCTACCAGCAGCACCTTAATAATAGCATTCAGTACTGAGCAGAAGAAAAGTGTCCATAGAAAAATGAAAGACAACAAGCATGTGAAATGGACTCATTAAGCACTAGTTGGATTCGTAATCTAATGTGTAGGACTGGACTGACCAGTTCGGGACAAACACCCGTGAAAGTTTCCCAAATGATCACAGACAGCTTGGGTTGAAACTTCACACAGAGGATGCCTACGACTGCACTACGCAGCGGTGCCACGTCTAAAACATTAACACGATTCACGCCTCTGCCGAGGTCACTTTATTAGGGAGTTCTTAAGAAAGTTCCCTCCAGATTTATTACTTCTCAGACCTGTAATAACTCTGGACTTCACAGATTCGTCATGAATCTTGTAGGTAATCGTTTAAATCACTGGACCTTCCCACAGAAAGCTAAAGCCCTGGATTTGTTGTACTCAGGAAGATGTTGTGTTTTGAGTGAAAAGGTGATGCTAATCCATTATGAACCTGCAGTGGCTGTAGCTTTTACAAGTCTGCTAAATAATAATTCCAGAGCTAATTACCTTCTATATTACGCTGAACCCAGAGGCCTGTGGGTAATAGTAGTCCAGTTTGAATCGACCTCAAGGTAATACGATAACGAAGCCTGTTAACAGAAAACACAAATGCAAGACACTAACTGCTAAAAATGAAGCTTGACCTGGCGCAGTTCCTTTATCCTCATGTTCAAAACAAGACTACTGTAATCTATAATATCTTTGGCAATAGTCTAATTAGAAGAATAAAACTGAAATATCTTATAAGTGCCTCTCGCAAAGCAGAGCCATTTCTGTCTGGCTGGGTAAGATCTGGTGAGTGTTGTGATAGAGGGTAGTGCTATTCTGGAAAGCTGATGTGAACACCTGGGCTATGATGTTTTCATTTGGGGAAATTACACCGATACTTTAATGCCACATAATCTGCCCATTCAAATTACATTACCAGACCTCCTCTGTTAAAGCTAATGTAGCTTGAATAGAATTTATGGCTATTTATATATATATATATATATATATATATATATATATATATATATGTATCTCACTTGTAAAAAATATGGATAGTGCAGATTATGACTGGATTAATATCACAGATCTCAGTAATCAGAAATCATTTTGTTGTAAAGCACTATTCCCCACTTTTCCCAACAAAGTAAAACTAATCCGGCCGGGTTGGACTCGGTCTACTTGTTTGCGGCTGAGCTAGCACTTTGCTATTAGAGTTCACTTTTTATCTGCTATGAGAGCTGAATACATAGCAGCTGGTAGGGGTTTCTGGATATTATCCAAGTGGTCGAAGTCATTTGTGGTCATGGACACACTGCTCTGTAGCCAGTGTTAGGGGATTGGGTGATGTGAAGGCCAAGGTGTGGGGTGCATTCACAGCCAGAGAGGAAGGTGAATTAGAGCAGAATTGTGCTTCTCCAGAAACAGAAGGTTGAGAGAGAAATAGAGCAAAAAATAGAGTCCCCAGGAGTTCTTCCTGGCTCTAACAGGCTTGGAAACACTTAAAAACACACATGATGTAACAAGGCCATGTGACAGCCCCCTTCCTAGTTGAGTGAGAATAACCTGACAAAACGCCTCAGTGTGACGCATGACCTTCTTCAGCCTGCCAGATAACAGTGTGTTCACACATTCACGCAAGCATTCATACAAATGTAAACATAGTTATGAGAACCACAGGTGCACGCAAAGTACTGAAAACTCAGACATCATACTTCATTTATTTCATTTCCAGTCAAAATGCCCGTTAAGTACAAGTTATTCATTTTTTGGTGTCAGAAAAAATAGAGGAATTAGGCACAAGCCTCAAATATAATCTAAAACATTTCAGCATTTTGTGTGTCCACCTTTGCCTTTATTACAGCTTCCATTCTTTTGGGAGACTTGCTCTGGGTTTTCAAGGAAGTATTGCAAGGTGGAAATTTTCCCACAGAACCTCTAAAGTTCACTTTTTTCTGCATTTCACCATCCAAGTGACCTTAAATACACTGAGTGACGTTGAGGTCTGAACTCTGGAGTGCTCAGTCTGGAGTGCTCAGTCTGAGAACACCAGTACATTTATTTTTCTTTTTTATCTCTTTCCTTTTCACAGTAAGAGCTTCTCAACAGTTACTTATCCCTTCTGACCTGCTGAGTTTGTCTTTTTTTTTTTACAGTGGAAGGCTGGACAGACCTGAAGTAAAAGTAGAGCTTGACTTTCTTCTTTTTCCCAAATTGAAAGATTTAAGTACTGATTATCTGATGGGGTAGAGTTGGTTGTCTACTTGCATGGTTGTTTTCTCTTACTGGCCATTTTGAATAGAAATTAAATAAGTGAAGGGTGGTCTCTGATATTTGTACAGTATTGTACACGCTGATACACACACACACACACACACACACACACACACACACACACACACACACACACACACACTTGTAGCTTTAGGACCTGCAGCACCCTGCAGTCTTCATCTCCTTGTTGACGTACTCATGCAGTTTAAACTTGGGCTCGTCTGGCTCCTTCATGGACCTGTGCTTCAGCTCTCTGGAGAGAGAGAGAGAGAGAGAGAGAGAGAGAGAGAGAGAGAGAGAGAGAGAGAGAGAGAGAGAGAGAGAGAGAGAGAGAGAGAGGACAGATCCAAGGGGACAGAAATAAGAGGATCACTCTTGTGTTTTATCACTCTCACAAACAAACAACCGTTTCGGAGGAGCTCTGTCAAAGTGTCTTCATTTATATTTCATGCTTTTTTAGCTCTTTTATTTATTTCAGACAACATGTGCCTGCCTGCACCTTCGTCCGGTATCGTAAGGTCTACTCACTTGGCTATGGCAGTGAAGGCCAGCTCCACATTGAGGCCGGATCGAGCACTTGTCTCCATGAAGGGCACCCCAAACTCCTAAAACACACACACACACACACACACACACGCAAACATTTTTTAAACTGAATAACTGGATAAATGTTATGTCTGATAAATGTAAAATTCCACTGCCTTCCCATCACTGTTAATCTCTCTGGCAGTTAGGCAAGACTCTCACAAAGTTCCAGGACCAACAAACAGACGAATTTCCATCATACGCACAGCAAATCTAAGACAAACTGCAAATTCTACTGTCATCATTTTATTATGAAATTAAGAACATTTAGGCTCTATTAGTTCTACTAGATTTGCATTGAAAATGTTATCTAATTTTTATATAGTTAACCCCTAAATGGCCAGGGCTGGCCAGCAACTCCAAAGTTTTATTACATACTTCTATAACTTAAGAATAACTCAACCAGTTTGCACTGAAGTAACTGGACTTACTGAATAATAAAGGTAAATAATAATAAAATCCTGGGATTTTAAGGGTTAAACACGTTTATGTGGAACAAGCTTTTGGTCATCTCATATTCCCATAGCAACATCCTCTCCACCTTTTGACAGACTGGCATTTCTTAATTCACCCTGCAGACTCAATGTTGTAAGTTTTTCTACCAGAAAGTTTTTTTCACCTTACTGAGTTGTGTGTATACGTCACAGAAATCACGCCTATATTATTTTAATCTCCCTCTGGGCGGCTCTAATGTAGCACAATTTTGAGGCATATAAACAATTCCCAGAGACAGCAAGCCTGGCTAAAGTACAGCCTCCGACTAATAACTAAGCTCCTCTGTGTAAACGAGAAAAGTCCCCATATATATATATATATATATATATATATATATATATATATATATATATATATATATATATATATATATATATGTATGTGTGGGGGTGTATATATATATATATACACACACACAAAATCATATGTATATAAAATGTTCTTTTTTTCTGCAAAAAAGATTTTATTGTGCTGACATTAGAAAAGAGTCTCTCTTCTCACTGATTTATTAGATATTGGCCCCTTTCTGTACTATAAACACTGCCTATAGAGCAAGTTGTAACATTTGGGTTTTTCATAAACACTGTAAGCTATTTTCATTTGTTTTCCCAAAATCTTGAAATTATTTAATTATTTAATTTAAGTATTTAGTGATAATTTATGCAATTATCACTAAATACTTATAATTACTATTCATATAATTGCTATAATTACTACTCTGTTTTGTTCCATCTCTGTCAAGCACAAAATGCTCTGAGAATATTGTGATACATCTTCACCAATTCCCTGATGCAGCATCTTCTCAGACTCTCAGCTAAAGTGTTATTAATACAAAGCAGGTCCTGAGAGAGATGGTCCAATTAAGCTACAGCAATAACAGTGCATGTCAGAGCAGTGTTAATATTGTCATCACAGTCCTCTGCAGCAAATACACCCTGCATGAGCACCTTATCTCATTCATGAACCTTCAGGAATAAATTACTAAATTAAATTACTTCAATACACATAAAAGAATCCATCATCCGTCAACTGCCTTCAGTTCAGCTCTGCATCTTCACACACCAGGAGCTAGCTAGAGAACGGTACAATATGCAGAGCAAATCCTCAGCTACAGAACCTTCCTGAAGATCCTTATTCATCAAGGAAAGAATAAGGTGGTGAAAATCATGGGTGACCCCTCACATCACGGTCACTCTCTTTTCCAGCACTTTCCCTCTCAGTGAGACTGAGCCTGAGAACCCTAAAGACCACCTCCACAGCTTGTTTCCCCAGGCCATCGTCCTCCTAAATTAAGGATTCTTCCTTGCTAGATGAGTAAAAGTCAACAGCTTCTTGCAGCCAATGATTGAGCCTGTGTGTCAACATGCAGAGCCAAACCAGGCCAAAAAACCTACGAATGACAACCTTTTCAACTTTCCATCTACTATTCATACACACACGTACCTTAGTGCAAATACACATATAGCACATTTACATGTCACTGCTGTCAGAACAAAACCTTGTATCTCCAAAATGGGAACTTTACAGGAGAAGGAAAAAACAAACTACTTTTAATGTAAGTCAATGGAACCAGACATTTTTCTAAGTCATTTCTGGCCGTTTATTTTGGTCCATTCATCATGAAATTTACAGACAATGTAAAGGCCGACACGCATTTTCAAATAATGTCAAAAACTGAAAATCAACAAAAATGGAGATGGGAGGTTTTGTTCCGACAGGGATATAGATTCTTATCATTCACTGTGCAAGCTGTATATGTACTTCAGCACTTGACTGTAATTCCTTATTGTGCATCCGTTGTGTTCTTGCAGATTATCATCATATCTATTATCTATTTTCTGCATCTACACAGCCGAATGCAAACGCTTGAACAACCCTGGTCAACTAACATGATTCGCTGACACTTTTCCCACAGAGAAACAACTGAAGTATAGACATTTTCAATTGTAGAGCACAATTTCTATTTATTTAATAAAAAAAATAAAACATATGAATTGTGCCATAATATTTGTATTAAATGTCAACACATAACCTTGTTAGTCTATAACCTGTGGAGCTTTTTTAGGTTATATGAAAATACATGTAACTAAAACTTACATTTACATTTACAGCATTTAGCAGACGCTCTTATCCAGAGCGACTTACAAGAAGTGCTTTGTCAATCTAGAGAAAGTCTCTCTGCTAGTTACCAATAGCTTAGAGAGAAAGACAGACCTGAGCTCAGATACTGCTAGAAACAAATATGTCACTGCAGACACCAAGAGAAAAAGAACCAGAGTTGAATGCAGAACTCTGAGCCATTCAATGCAATACAATAACAATAAGATACAATACAATAAACTACAATACAATAAACTAAAATACAATAAACTACAGTACAATAAACTAAAATACAATAAACTACAAAACAGAGTGCAGGACAATAAAATAAGTGCAGCTTATAAGTCAGTGCTGATTTAAGTGCTGTGTAAAGAGATGAGTCTTCAGTCTGCGTCTGAAGAGCGTGAGAGACTCTACTGTTCGGACAGCCAGTGGGAGTTCATTCCCCCACCTGGGCGCCAGTACAGAGAACATTCTCCACGCTGGTCTTCCACGCACCTTGAAGGATGGCGGGTCAAGCCGAGCTGTACTCGAAGCTCGAAGGGCACAAAACTTGTGACTAGGAGACCTGGAGTTACCATTCCGTGTGTTGTAGCCTACATGATTGATTATTAGTTTAAATATACTCATTGGCCATTTTATTAGGCACAGTCAGAGACCACCCTTAATTTTTTAAACTCCCAGTTAAAATGGATATTAAGTACAAGTTACTTATTTTTCAGGGGGAAGTTATTCATTTCTGAAGGGATTAGATATAATCATCCCGTATAAGAAACAGGAAAGTCAACGTGAAATAAAAGGAAAAACACACAAAAAAAACTGGAGTTCAAGATATACAAAAAAACTCCTAACAACAAGCTGGTAAATCACAAAGAACTGGTAGACACCAAAACTGCCCCCATCAGGTAAACAGCACTTAAAGTTTCCATCGTTGAGAAAGAGGAGAAAATCAAGTTCCGCTCTAATTTCACATCTAAAACAAATCCACAGGTGTTTCTGTCCAACCTTCCAGTGTGAGAAGACCACTCAGCACTATGGGTCTAAAGGATTTTTAGATGTTTAGAAAAACAAACTGAGAAGCTCCTGGTGTTCTCAGAACAATGAACTGATCTCTCCAGAGTCCAGACCTCAGCATCATTTAAATGCGTTTGGTATTACTTGGATCATCAGAAGCAGAAAATGCAACCAACTTCTAGGACTGAACTTTGTAGGTTTGTAAAAATTTCTTTGAAAAACTGAAAGCAAGTCTCCTGAAATGAACAGATGCTGTAATAAAGGCAAGGGGTGCACACACTAAATACTGAAAACATTTGTTGTTGAGGTCTATGTGTCATTTTTGTTAAATAAACACCTTCCGCTTTTTTCTGTAGCTGAAAAATTAGTAACTTGTACTTAACGGACTTTCTGACTGGAAAACTAACAAATGAAGGATGGTCTCTTGCACAGCACTGTAGCTGCACTCATTGAATATGTCAACACAGTGCTGAGAATGCCCCACCACCTAAATAATAACTGCACAGTGGTGGTCCTGTGAGGGTGCTATGGGGGTAAAGGGGTAAAGGGTGGCAAATTATGCACAGAAACGGACTACAACTTGTAAATGAAGCGCTATAAATTGGACCTGATAAAACCGATGATACAAGGATACAAGGTATGCCTACCTAACAGTATTGGACACTAGGGGACCCAAACAGTGCTCTTAGTATACTAGTACTGGCATCTCAGTGAATTACCCATGCACACCTTTATTAAGACAACATTTATTAAGTACATGATATCTGCACTAGACAGGTATGCAACCTTAAAACAGGCCTGTGGCCTACAAGAACATTAAAACGTGTGGTTTTCTGATGATCTGATGGGGGAACTCACCTTAGCCAGCCTCTCGCCCTCCTCTCTCCTGACTGATCTGTCATGTGAAGCGTCAGCCTACAGAGACAAACATCTTAAACTCTTGCAAACTCATACCCAGCTTTCCTGCTCTAATTAACACTTGGAGATTAGACTAAGCAGTGCACAATGCCCAGGTAAAGATACACATCTGATAAGTCTGAAAACAACAAAGCAAGTCTGTTTGTTGTTGGAAACTTGAAGGAAAAACTTGACAGGAACCTGAAGGGAGGATTTAGAGGTGTCTGCACTGTTAAAGCAAAGGCTTAAATATATCTAAGAAGCTAAAGGAGGGTTTGTAGGTGTCTAGAAAGCTAAAGGGAGGGTTTAGGGTTAGGGTCTTAAAAGCTGATGAAGGGGTCTGAGGAAGGGTATGCAGTCGGGCTCTGTGAGCAAGAACCAGCATTTTCTCAAGCATCATGTTTTGATGCCTTAAGTGTATCATTATCAGATTCCATCAAATGATGCAAATACAATGTTTTTTAAACGTCAATGTCAATTTTTGTCAATGTCAATGTCAATTTATTTATAGAGCACATTTTACAGAACGTCAGTTGACCAAAGTGCTGCACAAATACAAACATTAAACTAAAGTACTAGTAAAACAGTAATGGAACAGTAATGAGCTTTCAGACTATATATAAAGCATGACAGAGTGGGCGCCAATCAAATCTGCAGCGGCAGCTCATGCCACAGTTTCGGGGCAGTCACAGCAAACGCTCGGTCCCCCCTCTGTTTCAGCCTCGACCTGGGGACCACCAGCCGAAGCTGATCGGCAGATCTTAGGGCATAAGGCACAAGCAGTTCAGCCAAGTAGCTGGGAGCTAAGCCATGCAGAGACTTACACACTAAAAGCGAAAGTTTATACTGTATTCTAAAAACAACCGGGAGCCAAAGGAGTGAAGCCAGGACCGGAGTGATATGTTCTTTCCGGGATGTACGCGTTAAAAGCCTCGCTGCAGCATTTACGCCAACTGTAGCTTAGCAACCAATGAATGACCAGCACCAATGTATAGTGAATTACAATAATCAAGCCTTGTGGAAATAAATGCATGAATTACTGTCTCAACGTCTGAGAAAGATAAAAACGGCTTAACTTTGGACGGCTGTCTGAGTTGGTAGAAACTGGACTTAACCGCCTTTATCTGCTTGTCAAATTCAAAACCCTCATCGAATATAACACCCAGATTTTTGACCGAGGTCTGAGTAAAAGTCTGCCACTGGCCTAGGCTCCATTGAGGACTACATGAAGTTCTCGCCCGACCAAGTAGGAGAATTTCTGTCTTGGCCTCGTTTAGATTTAAAAAGTTTAAAGCCATCCATGATAAATGAACTCAGTTGTGTCCATTTCATTGCATCTTGTGAGAAACATGCGATTGCTTTATATTCAGGTGTTACTTTGTCAGCAGTGGAACAGTACAAGTCATTTCTGACAGGAGAGAGTACTTACTTCTCTCCTTCACTCATGCACTTCTTTTACTTCTCTTGTCATTCTGTCTAGAGGCATTTGCAGCCCTTTAACTTTATCCTCAGGGCACGCAGTGAAATGTATTACCTCAGCAAGTGTCACTGTTCTGTTAATGTTTTTCTGTGTATGTGAGGGTTTGATTCACGTTTGTTTGGGTGTCATAAACTCTCAAAAAATGAATACTACAGGAGAGAGAGGTCTGGAGTAAGAAGGTGTACACCAGCAGAATCCTGATGAGGGGAAATTATTTATTAAATATTTATTTTTTCCCATTCTACAGAATACTGAGGCTATTTTGGACTGAAAGGCTAGACATCTGTTACTTGTTCCCCAGGCTGTGCCGTGTATTAATACACAATGCTAATCCATCTTCTGTCCCCTTCAGGCATGGTCGGATCTGCTATATGAGTTCCCACCTCGGCACAGAGGGGCTGGCAATTCTGACCTAACACTACTGATCTGATCTAACAGCCCTTATAAAAGGGGATAAAATGTGCAGAGATGGACAAGGCTGGTGTAATTTTACTGATTTACCTTATTCCCCAGCAGCATCAGGACCACGTCCTGCTGAGCATACTCATGAATCTCTGATAGCCAGGCCTGGAGGAAAGAGAGAAACAGAGACAGAGCACAATAAAGCGACGGTTATAAATAACTGCAGCAATGAAAACAAACGCGCAGCTATGTAAAAGGCAGTCGCGGTGGGGAGGAGGGGACAAAACAATAAAGCTTTACTGCAAAAACACCCACAGTCGTGCAGAATAATAACCCAGTCACCTCATCAGCTCTCTAACAACATTAGGCGCCCCAGCCCAGAAAAACCATGAGCAGACATCCATCGAGCCACTGTTAAGTCTTCAAATTGACGCATCCGTAGACTCACTGCACACCAAAGTGACATCACTCACCTCAGCAATCTGAAACTGCAGATAAATGACTCAGTGTCCCAATTCACCCAGCCCAGGTCAGGACTCTTGTGATTATAATTGAGATCAAGTGTCAGATCAATGGGCCTCATTCACACACGTCTGTAAACTGAAGTATTATTCATGTTGAATACTTGTACTAAACACTAAGCACACGTTTCCCTCCTTGCATTTCAATTTAAAATTTCACAGTATCCATCACAGATCTCAAAACCCAGGAGATTCTACTTTCATTTCCCTCTTGCCGGTGTTCTCGAGCATTAAAATTCACATCGGTGTGAAATGAATCTCTGGAACTGCACTGATCTGTCTTTGTGCCAGGACTGCCTCTTAGTCACCACACCACTGACTAAAAGGGTGGACACACTAGTCTGAGTGACATTCTGCTAAAATGAATTCATGTCCAGATTCTACGTTTATACTTCTGCATACTTAAACATATTTAAATGTATATATGTGTTTGACTTTCATTCAAGTACATTTTGTCTTCATACCGTTCCACTTTTAACTCAAGCACAGTTTCTCCACTGTTGTCAGGTATATGACCTCCTACAAATCTGACCTGCCTTCCAGTCCAGTCCTGGGCACTGAAAATCACTTGAACATAACTGTGTCCTCTAACACTATAACATGCCAATCTGAGGGTGTTTTTGCTTCACCAGTGACCCCACCCATCTGCTGAGTGAGGACTGATAGAAAAGGCGTCGTACATCTCATAGCCTCATCTTGAGTCATAAAGCAATGGGTTAAATCAAACGTAGTGCAATTCAAATTCAACATAAAAAAAATTGCCATTCTGGAAATGAGAATCTGCCAACACAAAAATTAAAGAATCAAACTTCATTAATCCATCTATAAATGTGGATATACAGCACTGTGTGAAAGTTTTAGACACCCGAGACACATTTTCTAAATCTATTTATTTGTGTAGTTTGTTTTTATTTGCTGAGAAAAATGTTATTTGAATAAACAAAATTGATAAAATATTAATTAATAATGATTATATATACAATAACTAGTGATGTTCTGGATGTTGGTGTGTGTGTTTACCCATCTCCAAGCCTCTCCTCCTCGAGGAAGCCCAGTATTATATGTAGTTATAAAGCAGCTCCTGGTTTGACCAATCAGTGCTCAGTAAATTGACCTCATGATGTAATTGATGATATTAACGAGTCTCTGTGGCGGCTGTGAAGGTGTCCAGGACAAATATGGACCCAAGAAATTCTTGTTACTGTTTATTGTTTTCTGTTTATCTGAATTATGAATACGACTTTATTCTAATGTATATTGTGATAAACTCACTGCTGAGAGAAACTGGTTAAACATTTGCTTAGACGCCTAAAACTTTCACACAGTGCTGTGTGTTCAAAGCATATTGTTCAGAATGTGGCTTGCAACGTCTTTGCAACCAGGGACCAAGAACATCTAAAGTGAAAGTCCATGTTATCTGAGCTCAACTGTGGCTGGTGTAGATAACCTGCTTCTGAACGACAGTTCAGGGGTGGCATTTTCTGTGAAGGTAGACCCCTCCTCTGATGCTCTGAGTCTCTCAGATGCATCTCCAATCAATGGCCATTAACAATAGAACAGAGCTGCCCAAATCCAGTGAGAAGATGCAGAGCCTTCATCCACCCAGCTCTATCATCTTCCTCCCAGACTGCCTGACACACAAGCTGCATGCTAGGGACCAGCAGCCAGACCTCTGACACAGCACATCAAAGAGAGATTATGAGAACGCACTCCTGTCATCCGCTGATGTATACAGGAGGTACTGTGGGCGGAGAGAGTGCGATATCCAAGCTCTTCTTTACTAACTTATCTACCTGATAGTGCTTGAAATGAAAGAGACTGCTTCAGTAAAGGAAGTAGGTAAACGAGTTCTTCTGTGATCCTTTGCAAAGCTCTGCATAAAATCCGCTGGGTAAAGAATAATTTATGACCGATCTACATTCTGACTCTGAAGCCAAGCACTTTTTAACACTGCCATCCCATCCCTGGACTACATAAAAGTCAGTTAAAGTCAATTTATACTGTACTATTCTCTCCTTTCTCCCCTTTACTTCCAATCCAGTTCTTCAGGATTTCATTATCAATTCAATTTCACTGCAGGTTTCTTCCAAGAACGAATCTGTCCCCATTCGCTGATTGTTCAAAGTGATCGCTCATTTCCATTCACTTGCAGGGCTGAGTTTTCAATGAGGCGGCTGTTTTTCTTGCACGTTGTGGGCCGCTTCTCGCATGTTCACAACGCCACACACTATCTCTGGGTAAAACAAGCCCTGCTTCTCTTGCACTTCCATCTCATTGTGCTGTGATTGGTGCCATAAAAGCCTTTTCAGCAGACAACATTATAGTGCCTGTTCCTATCGCTGCCGCTCCTGCCATTAAGTCAATTACAGCCATGGGTGCAGCTGGGCTTCATTAAAGTAAGCCTATGACAACAAGGCTGCACTTTAAATCCCACTTTTTTGTGTTTGTATGAGGCTCTACATGCCCATAATTATCTGTTTATACAGGCCCATTTGAGAGGATTAGCCTCGGATGCTGTGAAAATCACGATTCGTGTTTTTTGACATTAAAAGAGTTTGTGTGAAGTCGTCTGCAGAGCCGTTCTCTCTGCAGAACCATAGCAAGCTACAGAGCAATGTAATAGATGTGCAGTTCCCTGGTGGTCCGGGATCAAACCACTGATTCAAAGTGAGAGATAAAGGAACATCCCCAAATAGCTCTTTTGCTCTGAGATACTTTGTAAATATGGACTCTGAAATGCTGTTCCTTTGCTAGGGGGCTAATGAGGATCGGGGAAAATCAGCCCTGGCTTTCAGAAACAACAAGGGGCTATCCGCTCTCCTAATTAGTCCAAAACAAAGACAGAGAAGAATGACAGGAAGGTGTATAGAGAGTTTAACTCTAAGGTCTTCCTCAGAGAGATGATTATAGTAGAAACATTGTATGAAAGTATAGGATTAAAAACTAAAAACCAGGTTCTCTTTGCTTCAGGTCATGTAGGGAGAGCGTGGGAAAATATGCTGCTAATTACTGGCAAATGAGATCGAGGTTGGTGGTTTTGCTTAAGAGAGATACAAAGGAGGTATTGGTGGAAATTCAGAGCCACTTAAGAAGAACCTTTTCCAGCAGTACAAAAACAAAAAAATTTCATAGTTTGCTCTTCAGTGCTCTTCAGTTTAAGGCCTAACAAGAAGCACTTTCGGTTCCCTAAAGCAGTCAGTGGTTCTGAATCCTGGCTCTCAGCTCGGGCACATATTTGTGTTTCCCACACTCTGCTACCTCTGATATCAAACTATAGACTATGAAACATTTAAATCTGAAAATTTCCTAAAAATAACTCACCTGAAACCTGTGAAACGAAAAGCACTTTAGGGCACTACAGTGAGCTTTTCTATAATATTTCTTCTGTATTTAAAAGTGTAGCTTCTGCAGAGGCAGAAACAGAGGGGAGCTATGATCGGCTTTAAAAAGTGCTCTTTACTGAGCACAGAGAAAAGGGCACTTCCCCTCTGCACCCTCACACAAAACCCACAGCCCTGACACCAAACAACACAAGCAACACACATATAACTATAACTAACAGACACCACCAACAAAAACAACATAAATAGCTCCTTTTCCGCAGGGTGTGTGTATTCCATGAGCCTTTGTGCACGGTCATCTTCATAGCCTGGCCTGCAATGTCTCAGGCGCCAGTGCCAGTTAGTAGCCTAAAGCTTTAATGGTTTAGAGTCTAAATAACACCGTTTAAAGTTTACCGTCCTGATGTTGGGCACCCCGGTTATGCTAGATGGCATCTACTTAGCTAGCCTAACTATTTAGCCATATTATGCAAAACAAACAGTGTCTTCACTTCTGACTTCAAGCACTCTGGTGTTTCTTCTCCAAATGGTTTACTGGAAGGGTCGTAGAGAGCCCTAGTTATCCTACTTCAGGAAGATTTGCTTGTGTTTTAAGGTGGAATGGCAGAGTAACGTAATGTGTCAAAAACAGAAACAACCTGTGCTTCAAAAACGGAGCTGCTGTTTGCTTTTTGCTGTTCTCGCTTGTGTTGCTTGCTTATAGGACACGGTATAAGTTCATTTTTCCTGTTGTGGCATCATTTAAGTTCCCACCATGAGGGAAAACGGCTGTTTCGAGTGCATGAAAGGATGACGTCTATAGAAAGGTGTATACACTGAGGCTGAAACACTGGGGTTTAAATGTGACATATTTAGCACGGTTTGGGGTTTAGAGTTTATACATAATGCACTACATAGGTACATAAATAATCTGCCATTCCATATTCACCTCATGGTACAACTAATACCAGCTCTAAAAGGGATTTATAGCTTGCAGATGAATTGAATCAAGTTTGTTAGAGAAGGACAGAGTCTCCAGGGCTGGGGTTGTGAAACACTGCTCTAGTAGGGTTTCATTTCCACCTCTGTTCACACACACAATCCCACTCAACTGAGTCATTCACAAAAAACAGTGCATTGTTAAACAAAACGTTCCTAAATTTAGCTTTCATCAAAGGTCAACAAGCTATTCTGATTCTTATGTGCCATGATGGGAGTTGTTCCACGATACAAATGACAAACAGGAAGCCGATGAATGCGCTGTCTAATCGATGGAAGCTTTATACAGACGGTCCCTCCAGGCAGTCATAACAGAGGAGACACAATATCCAGACCTCACCCATAGCTGGTTTTCTGAAGCATGGCAGACCTCTTTTAGATATGGGTGATGACAGAATGCCTACAAAAGTTGCTCATCTCAACTCTATGGAGCTGCCATTCAGGTCAACAGATATCAGCCTTGTTTAGTTAATACTGTAGAGAAAAGCAGCTCAAATTAAACAGGCTAGAGTTGCAGGATTAGGGCAAAATATCACAGTGAGATTATACTGCCACATATTGAGATTTCAAGATGTCTTATAATATGTGAAAAATGGATTTCCCCTTGTTAGGCTGACCCTAGTTAACCGTTGATAGGCTGAAGACTGGCCTTCATTATTTCAAATAGGGACACACAAACAGGAATGGAATCGGAACCACATCAGTACTGGTAGATTATTGGTTAAAAAAATGACCGGCATCAATTTTTATGATGTTTAGGCCCGACCAGTATTTTAAACTGATATTTGATAACATTTATTTTAGATTGAAATACTAAAAACCCACATTTTATTAATTGTACCTTTTTTTGTAATTTATTCCAGACTATAAAAAGTTACATTTCTCTGTAATCCTAATCCAAATGCAGGTATTTATAATTTCTACACTTTCTACATTTTATATCGGCACTGGTATCGGCAACAGCAGATACATCTCTTCTTCTTTCGGCTGCTCCCTTTAGGGGTCGCCACAGCGGATCATCTGCCTCCATCTTGCCCTATCCACTGCCTCCTCTACTTTTACATCAACCATCTCCATGTCCACCTTCACTACATCCATGAACCTTCTCTGAGGTCTACCTCTTCTCCTTCTACCCATCATCCATCTCCAACATTCTTTGCCCAATATATCCACTATTCCTCCTCAACACATGTCCAAACCATCTCAATCTGGCCTCTCTGGCTTTATCTCCAAACTGCTCCACCTTCACCTTCCCTCTGATCTGCTCATTTCTAATCCTGTCCATCCTTGTCACTCCCAACGAAAATCTCAGCATCTTCATCTCCGCCACCTCCAGCTCAGTCTCCTGTCTTTTAGACAGAGCCACAGTCTCCAAACCGTACATCATAGCAGGACGCACTGCTGTCTTGTAAACCTTCCCTTTCACTCTTGCTGCTATCCTTCTGTCACACATCAGCCCTGACACCCGTCTCCACCCACTCCATCCTGCCTGCACCCTCTTCTTCACCTCTTTTCTACACTGTCCATTGCTCTGGATGGTTGACCCAAGATATTTGAAGTCATCCACCTTTACGACCTCTACTCCTTGCATCTTCACCTTTCCACTTGCCTCCCTCTCATTCACACACATGTATTCCGTCTTGTCTCTACTGACCTTCATTCCTCTCCTCTCCAGTGCAAACCTCCACCTCTCCAGATTCTCTTCCACCTGCTCCCTACTCTCACCACAGATTACAATGTCATCTGCAAACATCATGGTCCATGGAGCCTCCTGCCTGACCTCATCTGTCAACCTGTCCATCACCATTGCAAACAAGAAGGGGCTCAAAGCTGATCCCTGATGTAACCCCACCTTCACCTAGAAACCATTTGTCACTCCAACTGCACACCTCACCACTGTCTCACTATCCTCATACATGTCCTGCACCACCCTAACATACTTTTCAGCTACACCTGACTTCCTCATACAGTACCACAGTTCCTCTCTTGGCACCCTATCATCTGCCTTCTCTAGATCCACAAAGACACAATGCAGCTCCTTCTGACCTTCTCTGTACTTCTCTACCAACACTCTCAACGCAAAAATTGCATCAGTGGTGCTCTTTTTGGGCAGGAAACCAAACTGCTGCTCACTGATCTGAACCTCTCGCCTTAGCCTTGCTTCAACAACTCTTTCCCATACCTTCATGGTGTGACTCATCAACTTTATACCTCTGTAGTTACTGCAGCTCTGCACATCACCCTTGTTCTTAAAAATGGGGACCAGTGCACTGCTTCTCCACTCATCAGGCATCCTCTCACTCTCCAGGAGTTTGTTAAACAACCTGGTTAAAAAGTCCACTGCCTTCTCTCCTAAACATCTCCATACCTCCACAGGTATGTCATCTGGACCAACTGCCTCTCCATTCTTCATCCTTTTTAAAGCTGCCCTCACTTCCACTTTACTAATTCTCTGCGCTTCCTGATCCACTATCTCTCCCCCCGTTGTCCTCCTCTCCCTCTCGTTTTCCTCATTCATTAGTTCTTCAAAGTCCTCCTTCCATCTACTCAACACTCTCTGTTCACTCACTAGTACATTTCCCTCTCTATCCTTTATCAGCCTAACCTGCTGTACATCCTTTCCAGCTCTATCTCTCTGTTAAGCCAAACGATACAAGTCCTTTACTCCTTCTTTACTGTCCAGCCTCTCATACAGCTCATCATAGGCCTGAGCCTTTGCCACCATTCTTTTCGCTATGCGACTAGCCTCACAGCACTCCTGCCTACTTCCTCCATCTCTCTGGTTATCCCAGTTTTTCTTAGTTGCTTCTTCTTCTGAATACTCTCCTGGACTTCCTCATTCCACCACCAACTTTCCTTGTCTTCTTTCCTCTGACCAGACGAAACACCCAACACATTCTTGCCAGTTTCTCTCACCACCTTAGCTGTAGTTTCCCAGTCCTCAGGTAGCTCCTCACTGCCCCCAAGGGCCTGTTGCAATTTTTCCCTGCAACAGCAGATACATAAATATATTAAAAATATCAGATATTTGCATCAGGCCACTACTTCCATATCAGTGCATCCCTATAACTGCAAAAGGGTTTATGGAGGCTGTTTGAGTTGGTTTGCGTCTAATTGGTCCTGTCCTGTCGCATATCGCTGCTGGCGTATTTTTCATTTTCAAGATGCAAGAATGGAAAGAAATGGTCTGAAATTACTTGGAAAAAACCTGGTTACATTGACTTACATTAATAGTAATGTATGATTATTCCTTCTCCTGTAAAGCTACCGTTTTGGAGATATGAGGTGTTTTGTCAACAACAGTGATATGGAGGACAGGTATATAATGTTTGGGCATCCCTGATCTAGTTTTGTTGAGCCACAGTTCCCTTCTGCATTCCTAATTTTAAGCAGAACTCTTTTGGACTGTTGAAAAACACAAATTCCTTGATTAATCTCAACACCCAAAGCAACTCGGCTAGAATGGCTTATATGAGGTCAAGATGGTACAGCGCTCAATGACATTTGTCATTTGTTAGAGGGCTCATCTGCATATTACAGCCATCTGTAATACACCTATATTGCACTAATGACTAACAAATGGCACCGTTACAAAAATCACAATCAAAAAAATCCATTACCCTGGTCAGGCCCAGGAAAAAAAAAAAAATAGGGATAGAGAGTGAAAAAGCGAGGGCAGATATTTTTATTAACCTCTATATAATCAGTCCCTGAGCATGGCCATGATGGCCAGACCTGAACAAATTAGCCAGCAATAATTAAACACTCGCTATCAGGTGAGTACTCATGGCCTTGAGGCAGTAAACAAAAACACCTACATTTTGACACGCTGCCACGGATGTGCAGGAGGCGTTTAGCCTCGAGCGACGAGTTGCACATGACTGGTGATAATGCGTAAATTCAACATGAGAAAATCAGACCCATTTCTGTCAAAATCACACATTACAGCGCATTTACATTCCGGAGTGTGCAGAGCGTCTAACTCTCAGAGCACATTTCAAACACTCTGCCTGCTGTACACCACTGAGAGAGGTGACAGCCACAAGGCTTCTGACTTCCAGTGTGCTTTCTACAATGCATGGTAATGATCATACATTATGCATAGATTAAGAGCACAGCGGTGGAGTTCACCTAACTCATGAGCGACGGCTCTCATGAGCAGAATACAGCAGAGAGGCAGAGCCAGAGAGTGTTAACTACAGACTGGTGGCACCACCTCCTTTCATGCCTCTTCTGCATAACATCAATCCACAATCCAATTTTCAAGGGAGCTTAAGTGTTACTCTTCCTTTATGTGCAACAGCACGTCACCGGGAGTGTTTTTGCCAAGCCGTGTTCTCTGCTGATAGCTCTGAATGCAGAAGCTGATCTCCTCACCTTGGGCATTAACAGACAAACATCCCAAACGTTAGAGGGTCTAGTAATCCTCTGGATGATGAAATGGACAGAAACCTTGTCATTGTCTGGATACAGGACCCATTCTGTACTCACGCTATAGCGCTTCGAAGGAGTGCGTGAAGAGCTTGGATAGGCTAAGCCGATTTTGCGCTGACATGGCGGTTTGATGTTGGTCTTAAGAGAAACCCCACTGAGGTCTCACACCGGAAAAGACACAGGCTTACTGAGCATGTAGTAGGAAACTTGGCTCCATCAATCATAGAACATTCTGTCAGAAGAACAACCAGATGTGCTGTAGTAGTCCATAAAAAAGAATGGAAGTCAGATCATTTTTACTGATTTTGTTATGGTGGTTGCCATTAGATGCTGGAATGACAGCAAGGAAGTCAAAACTGAAAACTGAAATGAACAATTCTGTTTTTTTTCTATAGCATTGGTGGCACAAAGTTAAATCAGTAAAATCATCACAATCCTGTCCATCTACATCGCGCCTGTGTTACACAAGTGGTCACTTGTAGCACAAGGGCAGGAGGGTACAGAGCTGCTGAGAGATAACTGGCCTGCAAAACGTTTTTTGAGAAGTTTGAACAAAACATACATACAATGTGTGAATAATAGCTTTCCTTATCTGGCCATAAACATTGGTGTGGTGTAGAGCATTTCCTTTTGTTGTGATTAGCTGTGTAGCCTTTAATAAGGCGAGAGTAAAGCCATGAAAGTGGACAGAACAGACGGAAGAACTCTGGCATGCACACAAGAAAAACAACATGGCAACCAGTATTGCTGTTGTCACTGTGAGTGCCAGCAAAAAAGAAGCCTTACTGAGTCAGAAAGAGCGCCTATGATCTCCTTCTGACTGCAGTCATGCAGAGCGCTGCTTCTAAATGTGGGTTCATGGGTGGTGTGGTGTGTTTTTTGTTGTCGGAGCCATCTAGCAGAAAAAAGTGCCCAGAGCCTACTCTGCATTTGAGACAGATGATCAAGGTTATGTAGTGTACCTTGAAATCCACAAATGATGACATTGAATATTCTGAACATCAGTTCTGTCCAAAAACATACATTTTTTTGAGACTTCCGAAACAAACCAACCCAAACTTGCTTCGGTAGCGCTCTTCTTGTTCACTCAGGTTCACTGGGCTTGCCAGTACTTTGTCTGGACTTTGCTGACATTATCATGTTAGTAATTATTTTAGAAGGTCTAGTCAGTGTGTGCTGGCCTTACGTTTGCTGGTTTGGTGTTTGAATGGCTAGTTGTGTGTCATGGCACTGATACTGGCAGCTATTACACATGTTTATAAGCATTCTCCAAAGTCTGCTAAGAGAGAAGCAACAAGTGCGTTTGGGTACCAGCGTCAACTTGAGGCACCGTTTATTTAGCATTGTGAAACAACTTGAAGAGATGCCCATCACTTAACCTTACCTATTCACAGTGTGAAGTCACTATAAAAGGTCAAATTACACCAACGCCATCTGCCACAAGCTCTCCACAGAAGTCCTTATCCAATGCCATGCTCCAGTGCACCACTGCCGACTTCACTCCAGTTCCTCATGGAGCACTGTTTGTGGTAAAACTGTGTGAGTGAATGAGTCATAGACTGGTTGCTTGGCTCATAACTGGTATAGTTCCCTGGTAGCTGGTTTCAATTGTAGCTCTGAGCTAAAAGGGACATTATACGAATAACTAATACAAGTGTTATTCAGTCAGCATTAGTTGTACATGGTGATGTGGGGCAATTTCATTTTTACCAGAGTATCAAACGGTACAAAAGTTAAAGACCACCCAACATTTGTTTCAATTCCAGCCAAAAATGGTGATTAAGTATAAGTCATTTTTCAGGATATGTTTCTGAGGAGATTAGACATTAAATAATCCACCTGCACAAAGACAGGGAACATCAAAAGAAAACTGAAAAAAGGGTTCTCAAATCATTTTAAGATACAGAAAACAGGGATTCCAAACAGCAAAGAAAGAGCTGGTAGACCACCAACACTGCTACGAATAAACAACATTCAGAGCTGTTATGTTTGAAAAAGAACACATGCAGCTCCACTCTTGCTTTAGATCACTGAATGTTTCTGTCCATCCTTCCACTGTGAGAAGACAGACGTTTGCAGACTGCAACTCTCAGTTTTACGAATCCAGTGCAAATGAACAGATTGTTAAATTTTCCTACTCTGAGGGAAAGAAGTTCTCATTTCAGGAACGTTTGAGGGAGACTGAATAGTGCTATGGGCCAGCGTGATCTAGAGCAGAACCAAGCTTAATCCGTGTTTGGGAAATAACTTTGCTGCATTTTAATTTGATCTCTGTGTGCATGGCTGAAAGCACAGGCAGGCACAGCTCAGGAATCTGACACAGCAGGCTGGTAAGTGGGTGGGCGGCAGAGTCCAGGCTATTTTTGGGGTGCTGGCAGCAACCCTCCCTCCAACAGACAAAAAGGAGCCGTAGCAGATACATACTGTCAGAAGCCTACCGGACCATCTGATGTCAACCAGTATGAATTCCAGCCTTGTCTGAACTGCACATGACAAGCATGAAGCACTTCAGATGATCTCTTCCCGTAATCTTGACGAATCATCCACTTAACTTTTTGAGCTTAGCAGGACATTTGAAAGGCGTCTGAAAGGTACTGAGGTGTTACAAAAACCCTTTGGGCACTTTGTGAAGGACTTTCTATGAATTTTTAATCGACACACAGAGGGAGAGACTGCTGTAGTCTGCAAGAAATCTCACCCTGACTTTTTCCACACTTAAGTCAAAGCTTTCAAGTTTTATTGTGTGGATGTGGTGAGTAGCACAAAATAATGTTTCCCAGTGTGTGTTTTTGCAAGCATTGTTTAATCAAGGTTATATAACCTGAAAATAAGCATTAGAAAGACAAGCCCAAATAAACCTGCTTGTTTCTGAGCACACATCATCTAGCTTCTACTCCCAAAGAGCCATTAGAACACTGGAGAAAAGAAGAATACATATGCATAATCATAGTGAAGTGTATTCAGGATGTTGTTTGAGAGTAATTTACATTTGTTTGTTCAACTAACAAAGCACAATCTAAGTAGGTCATCTTAATTTGACAGTTTGAGGAAAAAAGAGAAGGAAGCCATTCCAGTAGGTTCTTTTGCTAATAAAAGACTTTATCTACACAGTACAATGAAATAACCGTCAGTCTTCAGTTGAAAAAGTAAGGAATGTGGGGGATTCCTTGTGTGGCTGAAATTAAGTCAGGAACTCAAAAATAAAGGTTAATCACTGTTTCACAAAATATGCTTAGTTGTTAAAGAGAAAAGAATGAAATTTGCAAATCAGCAAAAAACCTCCTGATGTTCTCAGAACAATGAACTGGTCACCCCAGCGTCCAGACCTGAATGTGTTTTGGGTTATTTGGATCATGAAAAGCAGGAGATACAACACATTTCTAAGACTGGAAAAATATCCCTGCAGATTTTTTGGAAAAATTTAAAGCAAGTCTCTGAAATACTAAAAAATAAAAAGATGAACATTTGTTTTTTTTTTTGTTGTATAAATTTCTGTTAAACATATTTTTTTGTTTTCTGAGCAGAGTTCTTTGTGGGTTGGCTAACTAGGCTTCAGCTTCCCTTGTTGAGACCTACCACATTTCAAACAATTAATAGCTCAAATGCTCCAATGTGCATGTTTAAATACATAATGTTTATTTCAGCATTTACAAGCCGTAATGCTTAAAGTATTCTGGCAGTCAGTAAAGTCCCCTGCACTTGTATGTGGACAGACAAATGTCTTCGTTTATCCTGCATGAACAAACCTCAAGGACTAGTTCCAATTTGCCCTCTGGCTGCTTCACTCTTTGCTTTAGCCCATTTTGCCAGCCAGTCATTGTAAGGAATGCCCAAATAAGAATTCAAGCAAACAACCAAACTCCACAACAACCAATGCGCAGCTGTGCTGCACAGCTGCGGTGTGTAGAAGACATATTGATTAGCTAGCAGATGATCGAGATTGCCAGGTAGTTCACCCACTAATTTCTAACTAACTACTTTTACAAACGCGTAAAAGCCCAAGCAAGCAAAGCAAAGGACCTTTTGGTTTTATACTGTTGCAGTGTGAAATCAACTGAATCATAGAAACTCAAACAAACTACTTGTGAAAACGGCCTGGACCAGACAAAATTATTTACATGATGTTGGTATGATGTTATCTCTGAAAGTCTGGACAATATCGGCCTTGACCACGGTTTCAAGTTTCAAGTTTATTTGTCATTTGCACAACATGTCAGGACATCTATGCACTGAAATACTTGTGGTGAGGCTCAGATAATCACTCTACTGAAAGTAAGTTATATATATATATATATACATACATACACACTACCGATCAAAAGTTTGGGGTCACTTAGAAATTTCCTTATTTTTGAAAGAAAAGCACATTTTCTTTCAATGAAGCTAATATCAAATGAATCATTAATACACCCTATACATTGTTAATGTGGTAAATGACTATTCTAGCTGCAAATGTCTGGTTTTTAATGCAATATCTACATAGGTGTATATAGGCCCATTTCCAACAACCACCACTCCACTGGTACATTGTGTTTGCTAACTGTATAAGAAGGCTAATGGATGTTTAGGAAACCCTTGTTCAAGTATGTTAGCACAGCTGAAAACAGCGTGGCTGATTAGAGAAGCTATAAAACTGACCTTCCTTTGAACTGGTTGAGAATCTGGAGCATTACATTTGTTCTATGAAACTCTCACAATGGCCAGAAAAAGAGAACTTTCATGTGAAACTCGACAGTCTATTCTTGTTCTTAGAAATGAAAGCCATTTCTAGAAACTGAAGATTTCCTACCACGGTGTGTACTACTCCCTTCAGAGGAGAGCACAAACAGGCTCTAACCAGAGTAGAAAGAGAAGTGGGAGGCCCCGCTGCACAATTAAGCAACAAGACAAGTACATTAGAGTCTCTAGTTTGAGAAAGCGACGCCTCACAGGTCCTCAACTGGCAGCTTCATTAAATAGTACTTGCCAAACGCCAGTGTCAACCTCTACAATGAAGAGGCGACTCCAGGATGCTGGCCTTCAGGGCAGAGTGGCAAAGAAAAAGCCATATCTGAGACTGGCTAATAAAAGGAAAAGATTAATATGGGCAAAAGAACATAGACATTGGACAGAGGAAGATTGGAAAAAAGTGTTATGGACAGACGAATCTAAGTTTGAGGTGTTTGGATCACACAGAACAACATTTGTGAGATGCAGAACAACTGAAAAGATGCTGGAAGAGTGCCTGACGCCATCTGTCAAGCATGGTGGAGGTAATGTGATGGTCTGGGGTTGCTTTGGTGCTGGTAAAGTGGGAGATTTGTACAAGGTCAAAGGGATTTTGAATAAGGAAGGCTATCACTCCATTTTGCAATGCCATGCCATAACCTGTGGACAGCGCATGATTGGAGCCAATTTCATCCTACAACAGGACAATGACCCAAAGCACACCTCCAAATTATGCATGAACTATTTAGGGAAGAAGCAGGCAGCAGGTATTCTATCTGTAATGGAGTGACCAGCCCAGTCACCAGATCTCAACCCCATTGAGCTGTTGTGTGAGCAGCTTGACCGTATGGTACGCAAAAAGTGCCCATCAAGCCAATCCAACTTGTGGGAGGGGCTTCTGGAAGCATGGGGAGACATTTCTCCTGATTACCTCAGATAATTAACAGCTAGAATGCCAAAGGTCTGCAATGCTGTAATTGCTGCAAAGGGAGCATTCTTTGATGAAAGCAAAGAAAAAAAAAATATTTCAAACCATGTCAATGTCTGAACTATATTTTCTATTCATTTTGCAACTCATTTGAAAAATAAAGGTATGGGTTTTCATGGAAAACACAAAATTGTCTGGGTGACCCCAAACTTTTGATCGGTAGTGTGTGTGTATATATATATATATATATATATATATATATATATATACACATACATATACATACACTGCTCAAACTGCTCATACTAGATCTGAGTGAATGAAATATTCTCATTGAATACTTTGTTCTGTACAAAGTCGAATGTGCTGACAACAAAATCTCACAAAAATCATCAATGGAAATCAAACCTATTAACCAGTGGAGGCCTGGATTTGGAGTCGCACACAAAATTAAAGTGGAAAAACACACGACAGGCTGATCCAACTTTGATGTGATGTTCTTAAAACAAGTCAAAATGAGGCTCAGTATTGTGTGTGGCCTCCACGCACCTGTATGACCTCCCTACAATGCTTGGGCAGCTCCTGATGAGGTGGCGGCTGGTCTCCTGAGGGATCTCCTCCCAGACCTGGATTAAAGCATCCGCCAACTCCTGGACAGTCTGTGGTGCAACGTGGCGTTGGTGGATGGAGCGAGACATGATGTCCCAGATGTGCTCAATCGGATTCAGGTCTGGGGAACGGGCGGGCCGGTCCATAGCTTCAATGCCTTCATCTTGCAGGAACTGCTGACACACTCCAGCCACATGAGGTCTAGCATTGTCCTGCATTAGGAGGAACCCCGGGCCAACCGCACCAGCATATGGTCTCACAAGGGGTCTGAGGATCTCATCTTGGTACCTAATGGCAGTCAGGCTACCTCTGGCGAGCACATGGAGGGCTGTGTGGCCCTCCAAAGAAATGCCCCCCCACACCATTACTGACCACTGCCAAACCGGTCATGCTGAAGGATGTTGCAGGCAGCAGATCGCTCTCCACGGCGTCTCCAGACTCTGTCATGTCTATCACACATACTCAGTGTGAACCTGCTTTCATCTTTGAAGATCACAGGGCGCCAGTGGTGAATTTGCCAATCCTGGTGATCTCTGGCAAATGCCAAGCGTCCTGCACGGTGTTGGGCTGTGAGCACAACTCCCATCTGTGGACATCGGGCCCTCATACCATCCTCATGGAGTCGGTTTCTAACCGTTTGTGCAGACACATGCACATTTGTGGCCTGCTGGAGGTCATTCTGCAGGGCTCTGGCAGCTCCTCCTGTTCCTCCTTGCACTAAGGCGGAGGTAGCGGTCCTGCTGCTGGGTTGTTGCCCTCCTATGGCCTCCTCCACGTCTCCTGGTGTACTGGCCTGTCTCCTGGTAGCGCCTCCAGCCTCTGGACGCTACGCTGACAGACACAGCAAACCTTCTTGCCACAGCTCGCATTGATGTGCCATCCTGGATGAGCTGCACTACCTGAGCCACTTGTGTGGGTTGTAGAGTCCGTCTCCTGCTACCACGAGTGTGAAAGCACCACCAACATTCAAAAGTGACCAAAACATCAGCCAGAAAGCAGAAAGGTACTGAGAAGTGGTCTGTGGTCCCACCTGCAGAACCACTCCTTTATTGAGTGTGTCTTGCTAATTGCCAGTAATTTCCACCTGTTGTCTGTTCCATTTGCACAACAGCTGTGAAATTGATGGTCAATCAGTGTTGCTTGCTATGTGGACAGTTTGATTTCACACAAGTTTGATTTACTTGGAGTTATATTGTGTTGTTTAAGTGTTCCCTTTATTTTTTTGAGCAGTGTATACTAAATATCATCAAAATAATATATAGTCTATAGTCCAGACTTTAGTTGGACCAAGACAACTAAACAATGCTGTTCACATACTCAGTCCTTACACTAGCAGTCTTCAGTAAGATGAATACTGAGCCACTGGTATGCATGTAAACATGGTAACTGAGGGGATTTGCCTGGCAGCAACAGCAGTTCTGTCTTCTCTTTGATCAGGGCATCCACTCCTAATACCAGCAGTGCTGAAGTCACAGACGGCGTTTCCCCCATTCAGTGAGCGGCAAAACTGGGGAGAATGTAGGCCTGCTCTCCTGGGAGAGATGGAAGTGGTGAACAAAAAACAATGAAGACCGAACAGAGAGAAAATCACTCACAGCAGGAATGAAGAGGAAGTTATCTGCGAGAGAAGCTTCTTTACTACTGAACCACTCACACTCGCATCCACACTTCCGAAGCCTTCAGGAAGCGAGGGGAGAGCACGCTGAATCTGGCACTTAGGGTCTCGTATGATTTGTGTAGATTTTTTGACATGCTAGTTCAGAGACGTTGCTGAATCTTACGACGCATGTCAAATTTAAAAAAGAAATAACACAGCAGCAGATCAGCAGAGATACAAGAGACACGTGAACAAAGACATCTTTTGTTCTCCAAAAGAGTGAGTGAGAGGCAGCATGAATGAAATGAACATAGGGAAGGACAAAATAGATTCTAATTGCTCAAGTGTTCCTTGTTCTCTCTGTTGTGCACAGATAAAAGTGCTGTAAATGCGTAGGAGTGGCTGGAGTTTGCTTTTTGAGTTTGGTTTTGAGGTGAAAGGATAAACTAAGCAACTAAAACTAAATAAAAAGACCACAGTGAAAAAGCAAGTCATAAAAATTAAGATAAATGCCACGGCATTTATAATGGAACCCTGCAAAATCAACAGGATGGAACATCATTCACCTTCTTGCCATCAGGCAGGAGATTCAGCAGCATCCAGGCTGGAACAACCCGGCTAATGAACAGTTTCTACCCACAGGCTGTCCGGCTTCTGAACCAGCTGTGAAGCTGTGGGTCCGTCGTCAGCTACCACTTCACTCAGTCACTGTCAGTATTATTATCACATCATCTCTGCTGTGGACAGTAACACCTTAACACTAAGTCACTTTAACATGTATATCATCTCTATATTTTGTGTGTATTTAATATATTTAAATTTATATTTTACTTTTACTTAGTTACGATCTGTACAGTGATTATCTGCGCAAACCAGCCATTAGGGGTGTAGAAGGCAGCGAGAGAGAAGGAAAGGCAGGAGTGTGGAGGTTAGAGTAGGGACTCTGAACATAGGGACAATGACTGGTAAAGGCAGAGAGCTTGCAGACATGATGGAGAGAAGGATGGTAGATATTCTGTGTGTCCAGGAGACCAGATGGAAAGGAAGCAAGGCCAGGAACATTGGAGATGGATTCAAACTGGTCTATCATGGTGTAGAGAGGAAGAGAAATGGAGTAGAGATAATCCTAAAGGAGCAGCTTGGGAAAAGTTTTCTGGATGTAAAGAGAGTGTCAGACAGGATCATGAGCCTGAAGTTGGAGGTTGATGGTGTGATTTTGAATGTGGTCAGTTCATATGCACCACAGGTTGGTTGTCAGTTAGAGGAGAAAGAGGAATTTTGGAGTAAGATGGATGAAGTGGTAGATGGTGTCCCTAGAGAGGAGAGACTGGTGATTGGTGCAGACTTCAATGGACATGTTGGTGAAGGGAACAGAGGGGATGAAGAGGTGCTGGGTATGTATGGTGTGAAAGACAGAAATGCGGAAGGTCAGATGGTTGTAGATTTTGCAGAGAGAATGGAAATGGCTGTGGTGAACACGTATTTTCAGAAGAGGGAAGAACACAGGGTGACATACAAGAGTGGAGGGAGGTGCACACAGGTGGATTATATCCTTAGCAGGAGATGCCACCTAAAGGAGATTGGAGATTGTAAAGTGGTGCCAGGGGAAAGTGTAGCATAGGGTGGTTGTCTGTAGAGTGAGTCTGTAGACTGAGACTGAGAAACAAAGAAGAGGAAGAGAGTGAAGACAGAGCCAAAGATTAGATGGTGGAAGCTGAAGGAGGAGGATGGTTGCAGGCAGGTCAGGGAAAAATTGCAACAGGCCCTTGGGGGCAGTGAGGAGCTACCTGAGGACTGGGAGACTACAGCTAAGGTGGTGAGAGAAACTGGCAAGAATGTGTTGGGTGTTTCATCTGGTCAGAGGAAAGAAGACAAGGAAAGTTGGTGGTGGAATGAGGAAGTCCAGGAGAGTGTTCAGAAGGCAGCTAAGAAAAAGTGGGATAACCAGAGAGATGAAGGAAGTAGGCAGGAGTTCTGTGAGGCTAGTCGCATAGCGAAAAGAATGGTGGCAAAGGCAAAGGCTCAGGCCTGTGATGAGCTGTATGAGAGGCTGGACAGTAAAGAAGGAGTAAAGGACTTGTATCGTTTGGCTAAACAGAGAGATAGAGCTGGAAAGGATGTACAGCAGGTTAGGCTGATAAAGGATAGAGAGGGAAATGTACTTGTGAGTGAACAGAGAGTGTTGAGTAGATGGAAGGAGTACTTTGAAGAACTAATGAATGAGGAAAACGAGAGAGAGAGAGAGGAGGACAACGGGGGGAGAGATAGTGGATCAGGAAGTGCAGAGAATTAGTAAGGTGGAAGTGAGGGCAGCTTTAAAAAGGATGAAGAAAGGACAGTTGGTCCAGATGACATACCTGTGGAGGTGTGGAGATGTTTAGGAGAGAAGGCAGTGGACTTTTTAACCAGGTTGTTTAACAAACTCCTGGAGAGTGAGAGGATGCCTGATGAGTGGTGAAGCAGTGCACTGGTCCCCATTTTTAAGAACAAGGGTGATGTGCAGAGCTGCAGTAACTACAGAGGTATAAAGTTGATGAGCCACACCATGAAGGTATGGGAAAGAGTTGTTGAAGCAAGGCTAAGGCGAGAGGTTCAGATCAGTGAGCAGCAGTTTGGTTTCATGCCCAGAAAGAGCACCACAGATGCAGTGTTTGCGTTGAGAGTGTTGGTAGAGAAGTACACAGAAGGTCAGAAGGAGCTGCATTGTGTCTTTGTGGATCTAGAGAAGGCAGATGATAGGGTGCCAAGACAGGAACTGTGGTACTGTATGAGGAAGTCAGGTGTAGCTGAAAAGTATGTTAGGGTGGTGCAGGACATGTATGAGGATAGTGAGACAGTGGTGAGGTGTGCAGTTGGAGTGACAAATAGTTTCAAGGTGAAGGTTGGGTTACATCAGGGATCAGCTTTGAGCCCCTTCTTGTTTGCAATGGTGATGGACAGGTTGACAGATGAGGTCAGGCAGGAGGCTCCATGGACCATGATGTTTGCAGATGACATTGTAATTTGTGGTGAGAGTAGAGAGCAGGTGGAAGAGAATCTGGAGAGGTGGAGGTTTGCACTGGAGAGGAGAGGAATGAAGGTCAGTAGAGACAAGACGGAATACATGTGTGTGAATGAGAGCGAGGCAGGTGGAAAGGTGAACATGCAAGGAGTAGAGGTCATAAAGGTGGATGACTTCAAATATCTTGGGTCAACCATCCAGCAATGGACAGTGTAGAAAAGAGGTGAAGAAGAGGGTGCAGGCAGGATGGAGTGGGTGGAGACGGTGTCAGGGCTGATGTGTGACAGAAGGATAGCAGCAAGAGTGAAAGGGAAGGTTTACAAGACAGCAGTGCGTCCTGCTATGATGTCTGGTTTGGAGACTGTGGCTCTGTCTAAAAGACAGGAGGCTGAGCTGGAGGTGGCAGAGATGAAGATGCTAAATTTTCATTCGGAGTGACAAGGATGGACAAGATTAGAAATGAGCAGATCAGAGGGACGGTGAAGTTGGAGCAGTTTGGAGATAAAGCCAGAGAGGCCAGGTTGAGATGGTTTGGACATGTGTTGAGGAGGAATAGTGGATATATTGGGCAAAGAATGTTGGAGATGGATGACGGGTAGAAGGAGAAGAGGTAGACCTCAGAGAAGGTTCATGGATGTAGTGAAGGTGGACATGGAGATGGTTGGTGTAAAAGTAGAGGAGGCAGTGGACAGGGCAAGATGGAGGCAGATGATCCGCTGTGGCAACCCCTAAAGGGAGCAGCCAAAAGAAGAAGAAGATGGTGATTATCTGAGCCTCACCACAAGCATTTCAATGCATAAATGTCCTGACATGCTGTGCAAATGACAAATAAACTTGAAACTGAAACATCTTGAAAGGGAGAGAAACTAAAGAAAGGTTAAGCGATTTGTGAACATCAGACCATCCAAAGAAGACTAAAGCAAGTGGCGACAGAACAATCGGTAGACTGGTGAAGTAAAACCACAAATGAACAGTCAGAGAAATCGCATTTGGCAGAGTGTAGAGATGCAAATCACTCACCAGTGGCAAGAACAGAAGGGTCAGTACTGCGATTTGAAAATAACTATAAAGATAAGCCAGAAAAGCTTTTTTGGAAAGGGAGAAACAGGGCTGGGACACACCTCCAAATGTTTTTGGACAACATTCATTGGTCTGAAAGAATGTGAGTAAAATGTGCTAGCGAAGCAGTGGTGGACTGACTGACAAATGACAGCTGGTAGCATCCTCAAAGGAAAATTTTGCCCCAAAGCAATCTGGCCAAAACAGGCGGTAGTTTGCATGGTGCAGTGGGCGCCGACTGCTGAACAGTACTCTTGACAATCACGCGGTTTGTTCAGAGACCCCCTGACTGCATCGGGCGCTCACAAAGTGGGCCTTTAGCAGAGTTGTGTGTCAGAAAGACATACAATGGGTTATTTTAGAGCTGCACTATGTAAAAAAACATGTTACAATATGTTGTTCATGCACTGCTGCAAGTCACTCTGCAGAGTCTGAAACAGTTTAAACGTCATAAGTGTAAAGTCGGATGTAACAGGTGTTTTTGGGATCAACACATACGCACAGATTCAATAAGAAAGTATGGCCTCAATGTTTAGATTTAAATTTAAAATTGACATTATACTGATGAAGATTTGATGACAAATGTTCACACCAAGTTCTCTTTGAGTACTTTTTCAACGCATTCACAATCATCAGATTTATCTGCTCTGGGAAAGGGTCCGAAACACAACCAAATGTAAAACATTACAAAATGTTCTTCAGCCTGTTGCGTGCAATTAAACATGTTCACCAGAGAAGTCTCCAAATCATACACAGCACAGCTTTAATTACTCCTGCAATAGTGATTTTGTCTAATTACATTATCACTTGAAGCATATTGCTGGCTGTATTCTGCCTGGGCCTCCGACTGACTGACTAAAAGTAAAACTTCTAGCACTAAATATAGCCTCTGTCATAGCTATTATTATAATGACATGTCTCAACAAACATTTTCATGAACAGTGGCTTTTTGTTTCACTGGGTTCTGCTCAGACAGAGAACACAGCTAACTCACAAGAACAGCAAGGCAGCAATAAGGAATATTGTAACTGACGTTTAGTTGCTTTTACATTGTGTTGTAATTTTAACTGTGACCAAGTGCATTAATATTATTAATATTCATGCATCACGGTAAAAACATGAACTAGTTACTGAACTAGCACAGATCTCATTTTTTGGATAATTCCCCACTCCCAAGCTGAAACAGAGATTTTAAGTGGCTTTTGACAGGAGTTTGACTGCCTGTCAGAATCAGACTGTGTCTATAGATCAGTAATCGGCATGGCTAAGAAAAGAGGAGTTTATTTCCTAAATAGCATGAGCACAAAGTAAAAAGGAACCATGGTGAACGACAGGGATTTCAATGTATCTTAAGCACAAGATTCAGGGTCATGGCTTTGATGGCTGCCATCTGGAACTGCTTCACTGGAAGTTTACAGAAACTTATTGTTTGATGTCCAAAACAAAATGTTTTCAGACTGACTGGGAGAAGAAGTTCATAATGCAGCAAGATAAAAATGACATCCTGCACTCTTCCCCAAGGAGTTCATCAGAAAGAAAAAGTGGAAAGTTTTAAACAGACCAAGTTTGTTTCCTCATTTAAATCCAACTCAGCATGAATTTGACATGTTGAAAAAGAAACTGAAGTCACAAAAGCTCCTAAACAAGCAACAGCCGAAAGCGGCTACCATTAGGGCCTGGCAGGGCACCTCGGAGGAAAATATCAAAAGTGTGGGTTGCTTGAAGTCGGTTAATGCATGGAACAGATATGTGGTCAAATTCTGTCTTTACACAAACGCTTGCCTTACATTTACTTGTTCATATGCACAGCTGAAACTGAAGAACTACAAAAGACAAGACAAACAAACAAAAAACAACAACAACAACAACAACATGGTTCCTAAGCAACAAAAATGCTCTCCTTGAGCTGTTAGAGCTAATTCTAGTGGGTAGAAAAATGGGAAAATAACGGACCCTCATCATTTATTACATTTCCAGTCAAAACAGCCACTGAGCGCTATTTTTGTAACATTAGGAAAATACGAAAACATAAATTTGACAAATAACAGAGGCATCAAAAGCTAAATATGATTTCAAATTTTCTGCATTTAGTCACTACTTTTGTCTTTTTAAAGCTTCCATTCTTTTCAGGGGAGTTGCTTTCCATTTTTTGAAGATTTCTGCAGGGATATTTTTCTACACTTCCAAGGTTCAGTCTTACAAGTTGGTTGCATTGTCCGTTTCTCACAACCCAAGCAATCTCAAACACATTCAGTGTTGCTGAGGCCCTGACTCTGGAGCGGTCAGCAGCTTCTTTGTTTGATTTGCAAATTAGTTTAGATCTGAAGCAAGAGTGGAGCTTGATGTTGTCCTCTCTAGTGCGGTTGTCCGTTCTCCTTTTAAGTACTGTTCATCTTTATGGTCTTGGTTTGGTGGTCTTACAGGTCTTGCATCGTTGTTAGGAGTCCAACATATCTTTATATTTAAGTCTAGTTTTTATCGGAAATTAAACAAATGAAGACTTTAAACACAGGACCGTTTTTAAAACAATGTTTTGCTGCTTTACCTCTTTCTTTAATTTCAAAAACAATTCTATAAAAGCAATAAAACACTCAGCTTCATGCGTCACTGCAAGCATCACAGGTATAATACACTTTCTCTCGCGTTCCTGTTTTACTCAACCGTCCAAATATATATGCTTAGCTGCATGTGCCAGTGTGTGCACACAACTTATTCGATCTTATCATTGCTCACTGTCTCCCTCTGAGGCCTGCATGTGACCAGATGCAGGCCTCTCACTGACGCGTGGACACCTTAAATGAGGCAGAGGAATCCATTTCATTCAGGTGCAGTGATGAGGAGCTGAACTACAATCAAGAGGCACTGCAGTCCAATCATCACCCACTGTGCTTTCAGCAGGCTCCTCTACAAGAAGAAAACAAGCCTCAATTCTTCAGTCTTTCTGAGCCCTGTCCTACGAGCCTAGAGACAGGAAAGAATCGGCCTTCAGAAGCCTACGTGCAAGAAAAGAAAAGCAAAGACTATCGTTTAAAATGCCGCTTGGGTGTTTTGTTCTTGTCTCCTTTGTGGTTTCAGTGTTGTTCAGTTTTAATGTGGTTGAAAGAATAGTTCTGCAGTAAATCAAATTCACACAATCTTACCCTGTCGATCAGCCAAGCCGACATTTTTGAGTGCCAGTGGCTCAAAAGAAAAAAGTGAGACTCGAAATTAAATTTCACTTCCAGCATATGCCATGTACATTTATCCAGAGACAGTCTAATCATGTTTCAGAGAAAGGCAGATGTAGTTTTAGAGTCTCACTCTCTCAAGACTCAGCCAGATAGCCTACAGAGCCTCGATTAAATCTGTTTTAACAATAACAGCTCGGATTAGTAAGTTATTAGAACTGCCAACATGTTTGGTTGACCTGAACGGCCACGTTATAGAATGCGATCCCTTTTTTTTGAGAGACATTATCGATGCTGCATCAACAGGAATTCTCACACTGTTGCAATCTGTGCAGAAACGTCAGGCTGTAATCACTGATGCAAATTCTCCACAGTCGGCTCCAGAGGAGTCTCATCTCACGAAATTATGTCTCGCCTCACAGAATGGAAATGGAACAACTGCAGAGGCTGTATACAAAACAAATATTACACGCTGACCAGGAGGACACCTGTACAGCCTAAGAGCAAAGGAGCAAAGGCTAAGGCCCCCTCTGGAGCCTATTTGTGTACAGGCCGAATTTTCTTCTTTAGTTTCACACTGCAGCTACAGTACTAACAGTGCTAATACTGTACGTATTTACTCACATCGTTTCTGCAAAATGTGCCCCAAACTTCTCCCAATCCACATCCAGGTCTTCAGTGAAGTTGTGCAGAGTTGTCAGCGTGGTTTAAGACACAATATGACTTACTGTGAACTATATATAAAAAAAAAAAAAAAACTGACCTTGATCGTGTTGCTAAACACAGTGGCCATTTTAGATAACAGGGCTTGTGCCTGTGCCTGGCAGGAAAGCCACGCAGCGACAGAAGAGGTGGAGTGAAGATGGTCCTCCCACTGTCTCTCGAGGTCCTCAGTGTTGCCGGGGCTCTGGCACCGTCTTCATGCCATCTCTCATGGGCCCCATCGGTGCACTTGGCCGCTTGGCACCATGCCCAATTTGGACTCCCCTCTGACCCAACCCGCAGAATCCAAAACCCCTTGTGTGCACACACATCATGCAGGCATATGGATGTTGCTTATATTTACAGATTTGTGCTTAAATATTCAGACATTGACAAATGTATTATTATTGTAGCTGTATACCACAATATACTGGAGATAAAATTAAATAATATACACTCACCTGCCACTTTATTAGGTACTGCAGCCAAACTGAGTGACTGAGAGCGCGTCGCTACGAGCGACTGAGAGCGTAAATTTCCTTCGGGATCAATAAAGTATCTATCTATCTATCTATCTATCTATCTATCTATCTATCTATCTATCTATCTATCTATCTATCTGTTACTACGGCAACGTTTTTTGTGCTATCAGCTTCTAAATCAACCAAAAGCGGTAAGTGGCTGAAATATCATGGCTTCTGCTGGTTGTATCGTCTGCGCAGAGTGTGGCCTGTTTAGTCTAATGCCCTTTTCCGCCTCTAGCAATAGTGATAGTGTTTGTGCTACATGCCGGCTAGTTAGCTCTCTGGTGGAGAAGGTGGACCAGCTAGAGGTACACATCCGGGGGTTATTAAAAGGACAGACAGCAACTTTCAGTGTTAGCAGCCCCAGCCACCCTAGGGAGAGTTAGCACCCCCTCGGCTCCAGCGTCAGAGCCCTCACAGCGGGGCGAATGGGTGACGACTCGGCGGTCTAGCCGGAAATCTAAGGCTAATGCTAACGCTGAGGCCAAAGCTAGCCCACCAGAACACCACGCTCCTCCGATTCGCGTGTCAAACAGGTTTCTCCGCTCAGTGAAGCACCCACTGTGAAGCCTGTTAAAAGCACTCTGGTCATAGGAGACTCGATTGTTCGACACGTGAAGTTAGCTACTCTGTTAGGGGCGCCAGCGGTTACAGTTAGATGCTTATCGGGAGCCAGAGCGCCGGACATTAGTGGCAACCTTAGATTAGCTGATAGGAGATATTCGAGGATAGTCATTCATGGGGCCAATGATGTCCGTCTGTGGCAGTCTGAGGTAACTAAGGCTAATATTAGAGAGGTGGTTAAACAGGCCCAGACGATGTCCGATGCCGTAATCTGCTCTGGCCCCATCCCAATGCGGCGCGGCGCTGAGGCCTACAGCAGGCTTACGGCGTTAAACTGCTGGATGTCCAAGTGGTGTCCTGAAAATCAAGTGGGCTTTATAGACAATTGGTTGCGTTTTGAGGGCAAGCCTGGTCTTATAGGTAGGGATGATGTCCACCCCACACGGGAGGGTGCTGCCTTACTTTCGTGTAGCACAGCTCATAGTCTTTTAGTTAGTCGGCAGAGTAGCGTAAACCGCTGCTGACAGTCCAGAGCCGGGACCAGGCCGCAGACAGACAGGCTAAACCGACCGTCTGCGATCCGCCTTGAGGCGTCACCCAGGTTCAACTTTATTGAGACTGTGTCTTTGCCCCGAATTAAAAGTAAATTTAATCACAGAAAAACTCAATCAGCCCGTTTAAACAACCTAATCAATATCCGTATTCAGGTGATAGCACTAACACCTCTGATCTAAAACTTGGACTACTCAATATAAGATCACTAAACTCTAAAGCAGTCATCGTAAATGATCATAATTTTGACTTTTTTTGTCTTACTGAAACGGGTTAGACCTGATGAATATTCAGCTTTAAATGAAGCCACGCCTGTAGGCTATAATTATGCACATAGGCCAAGATTATCAGGCGAGGGAGGTGGAGTCTGTATAATATACCAAAATACTCTCGATATCAGTCAGAAACAATGCGACACTTTCACTTCCTTTGAGGTCCTCTCTATTCACGTCACAAACCTTTTTTCATTATTTAACATTTACAGGCCACCAGGGGGCGACTCTGAATATATAAAAGAATTTAGTGACTTTGCTGCAAACCTGGCTGTGTGTAATGATAAAGTAATAATTGTAGGAGATTTTAATATTCACTTTGAGAAGGTAGACGACCCATTAAAAAGGGCATTTACCTCAATCCTAGACTCTGTTGGTTTTACCCAAAATGTAACAGGGCCGACACACGACTGTAGATTTACTAACCGATTATTTAGAAAATACCTTACGATCCACTTTAGAAAATGTGGCCCCACTTAAAATAAAACGAATAAGGCAGAAAAAGCCCCGTGGTACAACGATAAAACCCGGACCTTAAAACAAACAGCTCGGAAACTAGAGTGGAAATGGCATCAAACCAAGCTGGAAGTGTTCCACTCTGCCTGGAAGGACGGCCTTATAGAGGATAGAAATGCTCTCACAGAAGCTCGCTCAGCATATCTGGCCTCGCTGATCGAGAATAATAAGTATAATCCTAGAGTTCTGTTTAATGTGATTTCCCAAATCACACAAAATCAGGCAGGTACTGAACCAGAAATCCCAGCAACTCTCACTAGTGAAGTTTTTATGGACTTCTTTAATAATAAAATTTAAAATATTAGACGACAAATTCAACCCACAGCATTAAATCCAGCTTGGCTGTCATCTGACGTGGCTGATATAAAACAAAACACAGCTGTAGAAAAGAGCCTGGAAACTTTTTACCCCCTCCCACAGCTGGAGCTAGAGAAGATGATCTCTTCTGCAAATTGCACAACCTGCACACTCGATGCAATTCCATCAAAATTACTCAAAGAAGTCCTGCCAGTTATTATAAACCCTATTTTAACTATAGTAAACTCGTCCCTTAGTCTGGGCCATGTTCCCAAAGCTTTAAACTAGCAGTTATCAAACCTCTCATCAAGAAACCAAATCTTGATGTCGCCGTTTTGTCCAATTACAGGCCTGTTTCTAACTTACCGTTTATATCTAAGATCTTAGAAAAAGCTGTGGCCCAACAACTTAGTTCATATCTACACAAGAACCATATATATGAAAAATTTCAGTCTGGATTCAGGCCTGGATTCAAGGCTACATATCTCTCTTAGTGCTACTTGACCTTAGCGCGGCTTTCGATACAATAGACCACAATATTCTCCTAGAAAGGCTAGAAAACATGGTTGGAGTCACAGGGACGGCCCTATCATGGTTCAGATCTTACCTATCAGAACGTTATCAGTTTGTTAGGGTAAACAATTTATCTTCCAATTATTCAAAAGTGAGATTTGGAGTTCCGCAGGGCTCTATATTAGGACCATTATTATTTACACTATACATGTTACCGTTAGGCACATTTATAAGTAACCATGGCGTAAACTTTCATTGTTATGCAGACGATACTCAACTGTACAGATCAGCCAAGCCTGATGACCAATACAGGTTAAAGAAAATGGAGGACTGTGTAAAAGACGTGAAAGGCTGGATGTCACGCAACTTCCTCCTATTAACAGGAACAAAACAGAGGTTCTCCTTCTGGGTCCAAAATTAGCAAGAAGTAAATCACCAGATTTAATCTTAAATCTCGCCGACTTTCCAGCCGCACCTGGCTCAGCAGCTAAAAATCTCGGCGTTATAATAGATTCAGATTTATCATTTTGAATTTAAACAAACTCCAACTAGTCCAAAATGCCGCAGCCAGGGTCCTCACTAAAACTAGAACATCTGATAATATCAGTCCAGTGCCATCATCACTTCATTGGCTGCCTATTAAGTTCCGTATTGATTATAAAATCCATTTATTGACGTATAAAGCCCTACATGGTCTTGCTCCTGAGTACCTGCAAGACCTTATTTCCTATTTCGAGTCATCATGACTACTCAGATCCCAGAGCGCTGGCTTATTAATAGTCCCCAGAATTCCTAAGGCTACAGCTGGGGGAAGAGCTTTTTCTTATAAAGCCCCCAAACTCTGGAATGATCTTCCAGAAACTGTTCGGGACTCAGACACAGTCTCAGGGATCCAGAGGTCCATGGACACAGGGAATAAACTGAGACGCTGGTGCTGTCGTCCCGCTGCTTGCACGCGGTCACTCAGGTTTGTGGACGGTGGAGCGGAGGGATGCCAGACTGTCTCAGAGTGCTGCCGTGTCTGTGTGTCCTTCTGGTTCTCTCCTGTTAGTTAAGCTGTCATAGTCAGATCTGCCGGAGTCGTTAGCCACACTCTGGAAATGTTCACATTCCCTGTTTTACGGACAAACAGACAGAATAAAACTAATTCCCTCTCCCTGCTTTCTTTCAGAGTATTCAATCACCCATATGTCCGGCTGGACACTGAAGGACGACTGATTGCCGAGCCCTCCTGCTGCCCACTTCAGACCAGCTGCCCACACCCCAGCTGCCACCACCTGCCTTAGACAAGCTGCCCACCCTACCCTGATGTTCTCATAGACTCCCAGCTATTCCTAATACCAATATTACTGCTATTAATATTAGTAATATAATCACTTTTAGGTAGTTTGACCAGAGGAGGATGGGTCCCCCCTGGTGAGCCTGGTTCCTCCCAAGGTTTCTTCCTCAGCTCTGAGGGAGGTTCTCCTTGCCACTGTTGCCCCCTGGCTTGCCCACCGGGGGGTTTCTGTACATTCTTACAGTCCTGTTAAAACTTTGTATTTTCCGAAATTCTGTAAAGCTGCTTTGTGACAAAATCCGTAAATTTGATTTGATTTGATTTACTGTTCAGTTACTCGTTAACACAATTAGCTAATCAGCCAATCACACGGCTACAGCTCACTGCATTTAGGCATGTAGAGGTGGTCAAGACGACTTGCTGAAGTGCAGACCGAGCATCAGAACGGGGGAGAAAGGGGATTTAAGGGGCTTTGAACGTGGCGTGGTTGTTGGTGCCAGACGGGCTGGTCTGAGTATTTCAGAAACTGCTGATCTGCTGGGATTTTCACGCACAACCATCTCTAGGGTTTACAGAGAACGGTCCGAAAAGAGGAAACATCCAGTGAGCGGTCAGTTGTGTGGACGAAAATGCCTTGTTGATGTGAGAGGTCAGAGGAGAATGGACAGACTGGTTCCAGATGATAGAAAGGCAGCAGGAACTCAAATAACTAACCAGAATCTCTGAGGAACGTTTCCAACACCTTGTTGAAAGTCTGCCATGAAGAATTTAGACAGTTCTGAAGGTGAAAGGGGGTCCAACCTTTTACTAGCAATACCTAATACATTGTACCTAATAAAGTGGCCGGTGAGTGTATATGCAGTAAGAGAGTATCATTGGGTGAGAAAAACACACTTCAGTTGTTGACTGCAAACAATTTTCAACCAAATTTTATGACTTTTAGGAGCAACTAAAAATGGGAGGCTATGCGTGAAAAATCTGCATTTTAAGCATAGAGTCATTATTTTATTACTGTGGTAGACAGCTAAAATAGTAATAACTGTCTGTGTCCAAATACATGTGGACCTGACTGCATAAACATGTTCAGTTCAAATTAAGATTAGCATTAATTATAAAAAAAATTAAAACAAGGGAAATGCATATAATGATGAATGTAAATGAAGAGCTGGCAAAACATACCTGCTATCTGAAAAGGCTACTGTCTTTAGCTCAGTTCATTTTTAAACCACGCTGAAAAGTCTGCATGACTTTACTGAAGACCTGGATGTGGATTCATCGATGTGAGAGAAGGTTTTAGAGTGTAATTGCAGAAAAGATTTAGGTGACTACTGATGTCTAGAATCTTGGCATAGCACTAAGCCTTCAGCATCGACTCAGTGAAATAGCTACAAATGACTCTGCCCTCTCCACATGCTTTCTGAAAGCAGAGAATAATTCACACTCACAGAGCAAAAGGAGAGGAAAAAGATGAAGCAAGTAAAAAATCAGAGCAAGATATTTTCCCCAGGTAGCTTCCAGCTTTCCGTCACCTAAATATTCATTATGATCCAGTTCAGAATGGCCTTTCTGCGGCTCCCTACCTTAGCTCAAAGGACAGCAAGAAATAGAGGAGCAGAAACGTATTTCCCTGATTTTGAGGAGATGGATCGAGATTGCATCAGGTAAATTATAAAAGAGATGTTCCACCTAAAACTTTACAGAGGCTAGGGTACACTCAGGATTCTATGAGCTGATGGGATTTTCTTCTCATTTTCCTTCCACTAATGGCACGACTCTAACGTTTCCAATTTGATTTTGTAGGAAATATCATGGTGGATGTAAACAAAAATAATCATTGCATGCCAAGTTTACAGTAAGTCATGTTTTCAAGCCCTAGCTTGTACAGTCAAGAAACACCTAGCTAGTTTCTGTATTTCAGGTAAACTTATATCAGGTGCCCTCTAGGACAAATGTCTGCATCCCTTTTGTGACTGAAGACATCAACATTCTTGTCTCACAGTGAGACAGATGTCTCTGATGGGTCTATAAAGGACAGTTCAAGCTAAATTTGTCCATGAGTTACAGAATGTTATCCCTTTTTTAGAGAGACATTATCGATGGACGTGGACACAAACCATTCGGAAACATCAGGCTGAATCCTGATTGGCAGTTGGTCCTCTGAAGCAGTTTATTCGCATTCAGATTCGAACGTACATGGTCTCACAATGTTGTGGTCCACTGCAGCTTTTCCTGAGCTCTACACAGCAGCACAATGACTACCCCAACCCTGACCCCACCTCTGCTCTGTTCATTGTGCGACGTGTGCACGGAGAAACACAGAATTCATTCCTCTCCCATGTGCTTACGCATTTGAAGGAGGATTGTGTAAACGTGGGATGATCATAAATGGATGGAGATGATGCAAAAACAGCTGATTACATGTTCTGTTCAAATTACTACATTTTGAATAAATTTAAAAGATTTTTTCTTAAAGCCAGGAAAGTCGATGTACCTCCAAGTTGTGCTGCTTTGAGGGTTACTTTAACCAAGATAATACTGTTTGTGAATTCTAAATATTAAAAAAATAAACATTTATTTATGTTTGTTTTCTAGCCAGGTGTGTTTGCGTGATAGGCATTGGAAAATATATACAGTACTGTGTGAAAGTTTTAGGCATCTAAGCGAATGTTTAAACAGTTACCCTCAGCAGTGAGTTTATCACAACATACATTCGAATAAAGTCGTATTCATAATTCAAATAAACAGAAAAACAATAAAAAGTAACAAGAATTTCTTGGGTCCATATTTTTCCTTGACAACTTCACATTTATATATACCCTGCTCAAAAAAATAAAGGGAACACTCCAATAACTCATCCTAGATCTGAGTGAATGAAATATTCTCATTGAATACTTTGTTCTGTATAAAGTTGAATGTGCTGACAACAAAATCACAAAAATCATCAATGGAAATCAAACCTATTAACCAGTGGAGGCCTGGATTTGGAGTCACACACAAAATTAAAGTGGAAAAACACACGACAGGCTGATCCAACTTTGATGTGATGTTCTTAAAACAAGTCAAAATGAGGCTCAGTGTTGTGTCCGGCCTCCACGTGCCTGTATGACCTCCCTACAACACCTGGGCAGCTCCTGATGAGGTGGCGGATGGTCTCCTGAGGGATTTCCTCCCAGACCTGGACTAAAGCATCCGCCAACTCCTGGACAGTCTGTGGTGCAACGTGGCGTTGGTGGATGGAGCGAGACATGATGTCCCAGATGTGCTCAATCAGATTCAGGTCTGGGGAACGGGCGGGCCGGTCCATAGCTTCAATGCCTTCATCGTGCAGGAACTGCTGACACACTCCAGCCACATGAGGTCCAGCATTGTCCTGCATTAGGAGGAACCCCGGGCCAACCGCACCAGCATATGGTCTCACAAGGGGTCTGAGGATCTCATCTCAGTACCTAATGGCAGTCAGGCTACCTCTGGCGAGCACATGGAGGGCTGTGCGGCCCTCTGTACCCACTGCCAGACCGGTCATGCTGAAGGATGTTGCAGGCAGCAGATCGCTCTCCATGGCGTCTCCAGACTCTGTCACGTCTGTCACATGTGCTCAGTGTGAACCTGCTTTCATCTTTGAAGATCACCGGGCGCCAGTGGTGAATTTGCCAATCCTGGTGTTCTCTGGCAAATGCCAAGCGTCCTGCACGGTGTTGGGCTGTGAGCACAACCCCCATCTGTGGACGTCGGGCCCTCATACCGTCCTCATGGAGTCGGTTTCTAACCGTTTGTGCAGACACATGCACATTTGTGGCCTGCTGGAGGTCATTCTGCTGGGCTCTGGCAGCTCCTCCTGTTCCTCCTTGCACAAAGGCGGAGGTATCGGTCCTGCTCCTGGGCTGTTGCCCTCCTACGGCCTCCTCCACGTCTCCTGGTGTACTGGCCTGTCTCCTGGTAGCGCCTCCAGGCTCTGGACGCTACGCTGACAGACACAGCAAACCTTCTTGCCACAGCTCGCATTGATGTGCCATCCTGGATGAGCTGCACCACCTGAGCCACTTGTGTGGGTTGTAGAGTCCGTCTCCTGCTACCACGAGTGTGAAAGACCACCAACATTCAAAAGTGACCAAAACATCAGCCAGAAAGCAGAAAGGTACTGAGAAGTGGTCTGTGGTTATATTGTGTTGTTTAAGTGTTACCCTTATTTTTTTTGAGCAGTGTATATATATATATTGTTCCAAGTGGAACAATGTCTAGCAGGACTGTGTGATGGAAAGAGCCCTGGCTAGTGGGGAAGTTGAGAATAAAAAACAAGTTTGTTTTATTTATTGGACTGAGATACAGAACTAAAAAAAAATCAAAAGAACTTTTGACTCGACTAACAAGTTTAAGTTGATTCCTCAAGAGTTTTTCTCCTACCTGGTGAAAACGTCAAATGTATGGTTATATTGTGCTGCTCATTTAAATTATGCAGTTGCGTTCATTTGCAAGGAAGTCTTTAGATAATAAGCCACAAAATTAGTTACCTCCAGAGGCATAAAGTCTCAGTACACTGTCAGTAATTAACATCTGATATGGTGAACTACAATCCACTAACTACATCATATATAGTTCGGTAGCAGCTGGAAAAAGAAATAAGTTTAATTTGAAATCTGAAGGAAGGAAGGCAAAATGTTTGGAAGAAGTGAGTTCCATCACTTTGGAGCGACTACACTAAAATATCTACTGCCCATTAAGACTAATATGAATCATAGGAAAGCTGAATCGCCACATCACAGGATAAAACATGGGTGCAGCAATTCTTTCAAGCACAGAGGGGCAAGACCATAAAGTGCCTCATATGTAATCAGGAGCATTTTATACTGTATGCAAAAGGAAACAGGCGACCACTAAAGCCCACTGATGATGGGAGTAATGTACTCAGATTTCTCAGTATGTCCGAGAGTCCTAGCAGTTGTATTTTGGGTGCCGTGATCTGGAAAGTGATTTTACAGGCAGACCACCAAGCAAGACAGTACATGAAAGAGGAAGGAATGAGTCCTTCGGACATGCTAAGGGATGCATAGAGAAGTGCAGTACTGTGCAGACAAAAAATAGAATCTTCACTATTACACTACCGTGAGAGGTAAGTGTGAGTGAAGATTTGAAAGATGACACCAAGGTTATAAGTAGTTCAAGAGGGCTTCCATATAACGGTCAGTATAAATTTTGAAAAATGACAGACAAGATGAAACTGAGGCCATGAGAACTGATTATCTGACCAAGCGGAAGCATGTAAATAATAGAGAGAATGGATCTAAGAACCAAGTCTTGTGGTCCACCCTGAGATACAGGAACAGAGGAGGGTTTGTGGATGTGGACAGAGATGAACAGCGGCAGCAGTGATACCAACAGTGAAAAGACGGGTGAGAAGTGTATTCTCATGCCAAAATCTAAGAGTAACAAAAGAGCCAGAAGGTCATTTGTGACCCTGGCGAGGGCAGTACTGTGGAAGAATAGAAACCAGACTGACAGGGCTCATAGAGGCTATTGAGAAAAGGTGAAGCTGTAAATGTGAAGTGATAACTACTAACAATTTGGCTAAGAATGAGAGTTTGGAGTTCGATCTATAATTGAGAAAGTTGACAGGATCTAGGTTGCTTTCCTTAAGAACAGAAGTAACAGATAAAAAGCATAGCAAGATATTTACTAACAGAATAACCCTATTTCAACTCAGAGTTCACCCAGAGACTCCTACATCACACATATTATTGATTTCTTAACGCTATTATTAGAACTGGAGCTATTTTTTCTCTCTTCATCACTGAACTTGCTCTCGTGGACTGCTTCGCTGTTTCACTGCACTTTTTAAATCAGTCTCTGAGCGTAAGAGTGTCTATCTATAGCCTCAGGAAACGTTTACAAGTGCACATATTTTGGCCACATCAAGGCTCATTATGTGCTAGGCCTTCTCACACATACACAGACCTCTGTGTCTCAAAGCACAAAAGACACAAAATAGAGTATGACAGGAGTCAGTGTGCATTTACTAGCTTGCTATGAAAGGGAAGCTAGCCCTTACAGAACATTTATGGTATTACACCACTGAACATGTCCATTCCAGTGAGCATAACTGAGCACCACAGAGATTATCACAGCGTGAAAATGATCAACAGCAAAACCAGCACACTGGAGCCCAGGAGCAATACGCTTAGTGGTATATATCAGCCCCATGCATCTTAGTTGGAGCAGGTGTAGAAGAGAAGGAGACAATCACCAAAGTAGCTCTACTCCCTCAGAAGCGAGGGACAGACAGACGGTAATGGGTAATTATATTTGAAATGTGTTGAGCATGCTACAGCTTCTGGCCTCATCTAGGTGGAAGTGACCACATAATGAGTTCTCATAGACGACAATATCAGAGGCAACCAATTTTCCTGGCAGTATAAATGATGTGCTTCAGTTCATTTTGGCAGATTTGGTGTGGCCTACAACAGAGCAGCACTACTCCTCGCTGATCAAATAAACTGGGGTAGAATAAGGCAACCCGAATACACAGCAAGAGTAATTTGAGGAAGCAAATTTCATAATTTAGAATACTTTCAATTAGCAGCACCTTTCACAGCAGGACGGATGATGTGCTGGAGATTGTTTCGGTAAGTAGTTTATCTTATATTTAATTTCCTCAAATATATTTATTGAAAATGTAAAGGGTTTTGACTAGAAATTAAATAAATAGCTGAATGTGAGGGAGGTGGCAGAGTCCTGGAACAGTCTAATTCTCAACCAAATCTGCTTCTGTCTGTATGTGAATTCTAGTGAAGTGTGAATATATGCATAAATCCAAATAATATCAGAAATATATATTTGTTAATACCACAGTAATACCAAGTATTATATCCCATTTTGAGTTGTTAGTTTAATATGAATATAAACAGCATGTGACAATCTCAGAATGTGTTGGTTTTGATGGAAATGTCACACGTCAAAGTCGTGTATTGTTGTGACTGGAGGTGCACAGGGATAAAATTCTCTCTCCTCCACAACAGTCCCTCACATTTTTTCCGTCTGCCAGACTTTGAGAAGAGAAGAACAATAAAAGTTTAATTTTTCTCACTATAACAACATCAACAAGTAATTTCTATGACTTTAAAACTATATTGTATTAGTGTGATGTCCCTCATCAGTAGTATCTCCACTCCTGCTGTCACCATGGAAAATAATTATTTCAGCGTCAGGCTGGGGGGGGGTTCAAATTCCACCTTTGAAATCATGAATTAATCAAATAAATTCAATCACAAAAACACAGGCCATTCCAGCCAATTCCATTCAAGTATTTGGCACATATAGAGAACATAGAGAGAATGTAAACCTCAGATAAGAATCACCTCTTTATCCTGTCAGCCCTTTGCATCTATACTGAGTAAACCCAATTAATTGTATTGCACTCTGTCTCAAATCTTTCTCCCTGCGTTCACACCGACTTTTTACGTCGTCACCCAAATTGTTTTCTGAACTCAAGTGTAATGTTGGTTGCCATGGTTTCACTGATGGCAAGTGAATGCCACAACAGTACACCTTACTTCAGTGGCTACTGGCCACAGAGCGCATAGAGCAATATATTTTACTGCAAATCAGATCCCTACCCACCCAGTTCTTACCATAAATCAGACAAGCTCCTGCTAAAAATAACAATCCTGGAGAGAAATCTCTCGTCTATGAATTCAGTCCTTGCATAGTGCGTCACTATCTACACAGACATGTGGAGAAGTTTCTGGTTTATCGCCGTCTAACTGCTACACAAGTAAAGCTGCCATTCTACTCATCTCAATTAGGAACAAATTTCTAGGAATGAGGTGATGAAGCACATACCACTCTGCTCGACTCCCACTGGCAATCACCAGCACATTGCTTCACTCCTAATGTGCACAACGTTACACTTCGCTCAACTTTGTTCACGGTGCCTCCTGTCATTGGAAATCAGCAGCTGTCATTAAAAATGAAGGATCTCTGGCCATTCTGCTCAGCACTGCTGGTGTGAATGCAAAGTTAGAATTATAAAACTTTACCTGAATCATTCAGTCAGATAAAACGATTCTCTCAGTGTGGCTGACGCATCACACTGAAATTTAATTCTTTTTTTTAGGAAGATAAAGTGCAAGACATGTTAATGTCTCCGTGACTAATCCCCACAAAACACTGAACAAAATGTTACATGCAATAATGAAACGAATGCCTCCTCCACATTTCTTTGCTGTAGTAACATTTTACCTTCATGGCACAGCGTGATGTGCAATTGCCTGACTCTCAGAAAGTAGTGATGTTCCCTTGGGGCGGCCGTTCCTTCCACATCCATTCTCCAACATCACCCAGCTGCTACCTAACATACCGACCCTGATAAATCATTCATTTCAGTCACTCCAGTATTCTGTGCTTACCTCTTTCAGGAAGAAATGGCTATTTAATGGCTATTTAATGCCTGAGGAAGGCTGCAGGACGGCATCGTTTAAACTCAATTTGGTTCTTTATTGAACAGAATGAAAAAAAGCTCAACACTTGCAATCAACAAAATGAGTGGTTACTTTTACTTTCATGCTTGGGGCCCAATGCAATGCCAAGAGGTGTTGCGATCCCAGAAGCTGGCAAGGTTCAAAATTCAATCAACAAGAATGGGGAATGTGGAATGCACTGACTGTACGGCTGTGCCAAGTAGTTCCGAACTAAGGCATCGTAATGCTTGTGTTAAAGTCAATGACAAGCAAGGCTTTCAAAACAATGGCTTAAAACATTCCTAACTTTATTAAAATGATATGTCAAAAAAAGAATTTCAAAATGCTCTTTATTCATTTGTAATCATTCTGGAAGCTTTTTTTTTATAACAAAATCTGATGTATAACAGAAAATACATTTTGATTTCTCTAACAAAGGTTGTATTAATCAAAATTCAGCATTGATATTGAAAAAAAAAAACTGATTTTAAACTAGCTATTAAAATGGTCTTTTTACCATACTGATATTTGTTTCATATCTGTGTATAAACAGGACAGTGTTTTAAACAGGAACAACATGCCACATGATATTTGAAGAAATCAGAGTTTACATAAAAACATGCCAATGAATTGATTTAAAATTTAGCACCACCTGATATTTTTAGACTTTACTAGTTAAGGAAGAGACTTTTATACTTAAGATGAATGGACACAAAAAATGCACGTCATGTTACTGAGCCACATAAAGCATGTTTGGATGTAGCTGAATCAGGACGTCAATAAAGAAATGAATTAGAAAGTTCATTTTGGCCAGTGACATCGGCAGCATTCCCACACAGCTGAATCCGCCACATGACACAATGAGGACACAATGAGGAAAGAGGAAGTCAACCTACGGAACAATGTGCAAAAACTGACTCTCATTTTGCTGGAGTAGTCTGTAAGAATATAAAGCCCAAGGTCAACGGAGATACAAGAAGAAGCTCAGAATTCATGGAGGTAGGGAAATGTCTTTGAACTGCATGTTCAAATACAAACTCAAAATCATCAAAAGGAATGTAGCTAAGAACCTTCCCATGGATGTTTTATAAAAAATGTATCAAAGGAAAAGAAGCAAAAGCTTATTTGCACATTCAGTGTTCAATGCATGAGAAATCAGATTTTAGGAGCACAAAATATACTCACAGAACTGAAAAATAATATTTTCTGAAATCTGTATGAATTAAAATAAAGCTTAGCTGCCCGACTTGAGGAACTCAGCTGGTGTTAGCCAGAAAGTATGACCAAGCTTGACTTATTGAAATATGAAATGTACATGTACTGTTTTGCATTACTGAAATGAGCAATTTAAAACATTTCATTGGAAAAATAAAAAAGCTGGGGTCATTGGTAACAGTGCTACCTCAATACTGACAGTGCAAGGCACGTCGTGTCTTGTGAAAAGGTTTTATTATTATTCATATGTCAGCTATTAATGATGCATGAATGCTAATTTGCGCCATGTGCTTATGATATTCACAGTAAAGGAAAAAACAATATACCTACACAAAATATCACATTGATTCTATTGCTTTTCTGTAAAGCTGCTTTGAGACCACACTAGTTTTAAAAAGTGCTATACAAACAAATGTTGTTGTTGTTGTTGATTTATAAAATGTGTCCTAAAAGGTCTCATTATCAACTTCGGCAAAACACAGTCAAGGTGCGTTATAACAACTTGTGTGAGGAGATTTATCACGGAGTGACCCTATGTGGCCCTTCTCCCAGTGTGGACAGATCAATGGAGCTAAGCAGTTTAATACAGTCAGAGAGACGAACTGACCACTTTCATACACCTGTGTCTCTTTACTCTCTACCAATGGGCTGTCCATCATAAGAAAGTTCTACGGTGGTATCTGCGGCATGCCTCATCTTTCATTTCAGGACAATGGAGGAAACCACTCCAAAGCACAGTCTTGTGGACACTTCTGACAGAGCTGAGAAGTTTTATTATCAGAGGTCTAACTTTAAAAAAATCAAGGGCAATGGTGGAAGGTCGTTATTAACCGCAGGGATTTTGTGACTCATGTTATATTGTGTTGGGTCATCCAGAAAACAAAACTCATAATATTTCATTTAAATACACACACAGCACGGTGGCGTGGTGGATAGCGCTGTCGCCTCACAGCAAGGAGGGCCTGGGTTCGATTCCCCGGCCGGGTGACCAGGGTCCTCTCTGTGTGGAGTTTGCATGTTCTCCCTGTGTCTGCGTGGGTTTCCTCCGGTTTCCTCCCACAGTCCAAAGACATGCAGTCAGGCTGATTGTGTAAAATGATCAAATTGTAAGTTGCTCTGGATAAGAGCGTCAGCCAAATGCTGTTAATGTAATGTAATGTAAATACAAACAAACCTATAAGCTACAATCAAGCATGTGGTACAACCATACACATTAGGTAATACACTGACATTAAAGATGAAAAAAGTAAACCTTGTTAATCTTCTAAACGTGCCTATTCCTCTCCTGTGGCAGTGCAGCAGTCTCAACAGCAAGACTTTCTAGTTTAAAGACTAGAAAACCTCCCCCTTGTTGATAAAATCTGGCTCCTTTTCTCTAACTGAAAGTATAAAAACGGCTCTTAATATAAACTGAATCTGTTGCCTTTATGATCTCAAAGTAGTGCAGCTACTCCTTTGTCCAGGAAAATGGAGTAAAACAACAGCCTTGTATGTTTAGCAGACTTAACAGAATTCCATAAAGGAAAACTTTAGCTTCCTGCTCAGGGCTTCTTTACTGTTTGAGCAGATGAAGAGTTTTTAGACGTTCTTTAGAACTGAAGCGGATCCCCTTTCACGTCCCCTCGTGAGCACACTGACACAATATGGCTGCTGCTCTATATCAGCTTTTACATAACTGAGGACTTTCCAGTGCCGCCACTGAGACAGAGGCTGAGAATAACTCTCTCCTGTAGCTCAAAAGCTTCTCGTGCTGGCGTTCAAGTGCTACGGCGCAGCGAAGAGCTGGTGTGGACCGTCTGCTTCAGTGACGCAGCTACTTTGTTCAATAATGCTACATCGCACCTGTGAGGCCGTCTGGACCGGCCATTTGACCAATGGTGCTAAGACCACAACTGATGCTACAATGCAGCTACGTGGCTGCCTTGGCCCTGCTGCTCATTCAGTGCTCTACAGTTACAGCACGGTTTCCTGGATTGCAGCTATGAGGCTGCCTTGGCCCTGCTGCTCATTCAGTGCTCTACAGTTACAGCACGGTTTCCTGGATTGCAGCTATGAGGCTGCCTTGGCCCTGCTGCTCATTCAGTGCTCTACAGTTACAGCACGGTTTCCTGGATTGCAGCTATGAGGCTGCCTTGGCCCTGCTGCTCATTCAGTGCTCTACAGTTACAGCACGGTTTCCTGGATTGCAGCTACGTGGCTGCCTTGGCCCTGCTGCTCATTCAGTGCTCTACAGTTACAGCACGGTTTCCTGGATTGCAGGTATGAGGCTGCCTGGAATGGGGGCATTTGGCTGTATCAGCAATGCTACCCCTACTATTCTGGCCTATGAGGCTTCCTGTGTGACGCTACACTGTAGTGGACCTTCCCCCACGAATACAGACCCTTTCTGGCCTGGCCTAGAGACTCTATACCGTGGTCTGGGCAATTTCCCCCTGCCAGCCGTGGCGACTGTGTGCGTGGTGTGAGATAGGTGCTATACAAATTAAACATATTAATATTATGAAAACAAGCAATGGTTATTATGTATATTGCAACTTTTATTATAAAATTATGTAATAGTTGGGAAAAATGCCAGTAGCAGCCATGAAATATTGCATGTAGTTTACTTGGCAAGGATAAAAGTTGTTTTATTTAGCTTACTCTCTCAGACTGACTTACACTGACCTCATGCTATCAAGGCTACAGATGTAATCGGCCTGTGGATGTGTGTTTGTGTGGTAAGGACAAAAATTGAATTAATGTACAAGCATGAGTAAAGTGGCATACAGCACAGCCCACCTACACCTGCTGGCATTTAAAATCCTCTTCTGGCCAAAAAAAAAATCAGTGAAATGTGTGTACAAGTGTGTGGGTGTCTGATTTCAAAAGACAGTGAGAAAAATGGATGCAGTTCATTGGCGCAGTATACGTCTCTGTTCGATCTCCACAGATGGATCGGTCATGTCGTTAAAAAGCGGTTTGGCAGACAAAGCAGAGGCTGGAGTGGAGCCAAACTCTCGGCCTCTGAGGCTCAGACCTGCCAGACTCTGACCTGTCAGCACTTAGAAAGAAAGGACGCCTTTCATTTATCCTACAGTAGTTATGCGGAACACACTGCGGAGAACTGAGAGCTATGAAATGGTAAGATATCGTACTGTACATTTTAGGGTCATTACAGCCATTTTTACAGTTACAGTCATTTTGCTGTACTATGTAAATGCAATTACATAATTGAATAGGTCTGAAATTTCTTACATTGATATTTGATTTACATTCTGTATGGACAGGTTCAAGTCCGTGCTTTAAACTCATTTTTTATGTCAAGAAGGGCAAAAACTAAAATATTCAGAATGTTTCCATAAAAATATGTAGTCAAATAAGAGTTCAGAATTCACACTTTGAACAGATTCACCGTTTGTTTACATGGTTACATGTGAGAAATAATTAAACCAAATGTAAAATAGTATCAACGGTGTTCACGTCATGAAGGAGCCTATGTGGTTGAGATCTCTGTACCAGGTATTTCCAGGTAATGGAGCTCTGTCGTCCTTTGGGAAGGCAAAGTTTAACAAATCCACAGAACTTTACTTTCATAGTTTGCATCTTTGTCATTTTTGTCAACTGTCATGCTGGATGTGCAATCTGCATAGAAAAGTTTACAGTGCATTCTCTTCCCCCACGCCTGATAGCTCAAGGCTGTCCATAGCGAGTCGATGCCAGCGAGTCTAAGATTAATCACAGTAGTTCCTCCATCAAGGTTGACTCTCAGTCTGCCATTCAGATTTCTCCAGAAATAGCCTCATCTTATTATGGATATGGGGGCTATAAGCTCCCTTCTTCTCTTGAAAGAATGAGAACTACTTTTGAGTTGAATTAGCCTGGCCATTCATGGGGCTAGACTAAGCATTAGAAACCTGACTGTGTGAACTGATGTAACCTGGACAGCTGCTTGAAAAAGACAGACATGAAAGAGCTGTCCCTCGAAAAGAACTATTGTCATACAGCAAACTATGTAGTCATTAATAACAGCATGCCTTATATTTATTGTTCATGATGGATTGTTCCTAATCCGTTTTGTTCACTTCTGTTACTCTACTGCTGAAGAGTTGGTATTATCAGAAGAGAAGACTAAATCTAACAAAGAAGAACTTTGTAATAGAATAGGCCAAATGCCACGTGTGGGGTTAGAGTGTTTTTTATTAATCTATACATAAAAGGACAGGAGGATATGGACTTATTTCACTGCATACCTTGGGAGGCTTAATGATGAATAGTGATTAAAAGAAAGCAATAATACTTTTGCAAAACAGCATGATATTACAGATATTAAAATAATACACACTATATTGCCAAAAGTATTCAGTCATCTGCCTTCATACACATATATACTTGAGTGACATCCCATTCTTAATCCATAGGGTTTAATATGATGTCGGCCCACCCTTTGCAGCTATAACAGTTTCAGCTCTTCTGGGAAGGCTTTCCACAAGGGTTAGGAGTGTTTATGGGAATTTTTGACCGTTCTTCCAGAAGCACATTTGTGAGGTCAGACACTGATGTTGGACAGGAAGGCCTGGACTCACAGTCTCCGCTCTAATTCATCTGTAATGATGCGGAGCAATGTTGAGGCAGATATGTGCGGAGACAAGCGAGATTTATTATATGGAAAATCCAAAATCAGGGTCAAGACAGTCCAGGGTCATAGAGCCAATACGTAAAACAGGAGGGACAAATATAGCACCAAAAAGAAACAGGGTCAAAGAAACAACGGAGGCCGGAAGAAACACCAAACAAAACAATTCAAACAGTACTTATCAAACAACACATCCAATACATACATCCAACAAAGACCAGCAAACACTCAGGGAAAAACACAGGGCTTAAATACAACAGGGTTAACGGTTGTTCACAAGACACAGGTGGAACAAATTAGGGGCGGAGTCAAGAAAACAAGGAGGCCAGACTGGGAGGAAACCAAACAAAGAAGCACATGGATGAGTGGGAGGAGCCAATCATGACATCATCCCAAAGGTGTTCTATGGGGTTGAGGTCAGGACTCTGTGCAGGTCAGTCAAGTTCTTCCACACCAAACTGGCTCATCCACATCTTTATGGACCTGTTTTGTGCACTGGTGGGCAGTCATGTTGGAACAGGAAGGGGCCGTCCCCAAA